>NW_003852655.1:850498-855759 GCF_000181295.1 Otolemur garnettii | reverse complement strand
TCACACTGCTCACAGCAACCTCCAACTCCTGGGTTTAGGTGATTCTCTTGCCTCCGCCTCCCGAGTAGCTGGGACTACAGGCGCCCGCCACAACGCTTGGCTATTTTTGTTGTCGTTGTTGCAGTTCGGCTAGGGCTGGTTTGAACCCGCCAACCTTGGTATGGGGGGCTGGCACCCTACGCACTGAGCCATAGGGGCTGCCCAACTCCTGGCTATTTTTTGTTGGAGTTGTCATCATTCTTTTAGCTGGCCTGGGCCGGGATTGAGCCCGCCACCTTTGGTGTATTATGACTGGCTTTGTAACCACTGTACTATAGGTACCGAGTCCACATGTAATTTTTAAGGACTTTGTTCAGCTCTTAAATTCACATACTGTCTATGTACATGTTTTGGGATTAAAGAAGACTTCTGATGTTTCCTCAGCTTTCCTGCCTGTCTGAAGCTGAGCACCTTGGATTGTGACTGAGCGTGTGAATGCCTGAACTACAGCAGCAGACACAGAAAATCTGCTCCTTATCCTTAAGCATCGTGCAGTTGAGGCCTTTCCCCCTAGTTGTGGTAGATGGGTACTTAGATTTTCACTGCCTACTAGAAACAAAATGCAAGTCACACTGATAGGGCTAAATTTCCTAGCATCCTCACTGAAGAAAAGCAAAAAAGAGGTGGATTAAGTTTAAGAATATATTTTATTTAGCCTGGTATATCTGAAATATCATTGCAATCTGTAATCAGTAGGAAAAAATTTACTAAGATATTTTACTTTCTTTTATACCAAGTCTTTGAAATCTGGTGTGAGTCTTACACTGAGAGTGCATCTCAGTTTGGACTAACCACGGTTCCAGTGCCCACTGCGAGGCTACTGTGTTGAGCATTGCTGATTTAGACTAACCCATACATTGGAAACCAAAATACTGACAAGAGCATTACAAAAAATCTTAAAAGCATCAGAGAGTAACAGAAAAAGAATTACTAAGTCATACCTGGGAGAAGGTAAGAACCCACATGGGCAAGTCTAGCTGCTGTTTGTGCCTGAGGGCGTCTGCCAGTGCCAGAGACGCAGCTATAAAGCAGAGCCGTGTTACTGGGAACCCGGGAGGTTTAGAGCAGTGGTTATTAACTGGGGCTATTTTGCCCCGCAGGAGATGCTTGGGAAGACCAGGAGGCCAGAAGGGCTGCTGAGCACCCAAAGGTACATAGAATAGCCGCCTTCAATAGGAATTATCTATAGGGTGATAATGTTATCAGTGCCAAGGTTGAGGAGTCTGGAGGGATAAAAGTCAAAGCTTAGAGCCCAACAAAAGTAGAGACCTCTTTCCACTTTAAACTGAGACACAAAAGTAATACCCTTACAGAAAGAGTGAACTGGTAGTGAGTTAGTCAGGCCCTTACAGACTTGGAGCTGGGATTCTTGACATCTGGTGTCCACACAGCCACATGCCTTATACTTGGGTTATGGTGAGGAGAAACAATCCTCTATGGAGGGAGAAACTAGATCTCAAATGATTACTGCAGTTGATTTTTTAACAATGACCAGCTTTATTAAAGCACATGTGGGCTGGGTGCTATGGCACCCGCCTGTAATCCTAGCACTCTGGGAGGCCAAGGCAGGTGGATGGCCTGAGCTCAGGAGTTTGAGACCAGTTTGAGCAAGACGGAGACCCCATCTCTAAAAATAGCTGGGCGTTGTGGTGGGCGCTTGTAGTCCTAGGTACTTGGGAGGCTGAAGCAAGGGGATTGCTTGAGCCCAAGAGTTTGCTGTGAGCTATGATGCCATAGCATTCTACTGAGGGTGATGAAGTGAGACTCTGTCTCAAATAAACAAACAAAATAAAACAGTGCCTTGGGTAGAGTGCTGTGGGGTCATAGCTCACAGCAACCTCCAACTTGGGCTCAAGCGATCCTCTTGGCCTCAGTTTTTCTATTTTTAGTAGAGATGGGGTCTTGCTTTTGCTCAGGCTGCTCTCAAATTTGTGAACTCAAGTAGTCCACCCGCCTTGGCCTCCCAGAGTGCTGGGATTACAGGCATGTGCCATTGAATCCACATTTTACAGAATGAATCCTTTTAATAAAGGGATTTATTCTGAAGTTTGGATTTTGCTGATGGGCCATTCTTGGGGATCTGTAGGGCCACATGTGGTTTTGAGACTGCAGTTTCCCACCCTTGGATGGTCAGAGATAATCAGGGATGCTGAGAAATAAGACATTGTGAGTGAGAACCAGCAGTCACAACAGAAGCAGAGTCACAGAGGCCTGCGATGCCAGGTCTAAATTATAATGAAGAAGTACGTTTACCATGGTCAAAGAAAGAAATTCACGGACCTCAATGGAAAGCTTGGAAAGTAGAAGAATGAAATAGCAGATTTTTAAATAAGACCAAATTGATCCCATAAATGCATTAATGTACACTGTTATGATTTAATACAAAAATTAAGAGGAAAAAAATAGACCAAATGGAAATTCTAGAACTGAAACATCCAGTACCAAACTGAGGAACTCGATGGATATAATGACAGACACAGTTGAAGAGAGATTTAGTGTTTGAAAGAAAGGTCAGAAAAAATGATCTTGGCTTGGCACCTGTGGCTCAAGTGGCACCAGACACATACACCTAAGGTGGTGGGTTCGAATCCAGCCTGGGCCTGCCAAACAACAATGCCAGCTGTAACCAAAAAATAGTCAAGCATTGTGGCAGGTGCCTGTGGTCCCAGCTACTTAGGAGGCTGAGGCAGGAGACTCACTTAAGCCCAGGAGTTGGAGGTTGCTGTGAGCTGTGATGCCATGGCACTCTACCCAAGGGGTAGCTTGAGGCTCTGTCAGGAAAAAAAAAGAAAAATGATCTTGAATGTAGTACAAATGCAAGAAAAGATGGAAAACAGAAGTGGGTAGGAGACATGGGGGATGTAGTAAGGTCTAAAAGGGTTAATTGGTATCCCTAGTGGGAAGGGGAGAGGACACAACTGAGGCAGTATTTGAAGAGAATTTGTAAGAAATTATGAAAGGAGCTAGGTGTGCCTGTGGTCTCAGCTGCGTGGGAAACTGAGGCAGGAAGATTGCTGGAGCCCAGGAGTTTGCATTTCTACCAGGGTAATAAGACCCCATCTCTTAAAAAAAAAAAAAAAAGGGCTCGGCGCCTGTGGCTCAAGTGGCTAAGGCGCCAGCCACATACACCTAAGATGGTGGGTTTGAATCCAGCCCAGGCCTGCCAAACAACAACGATGGCTGCAACTAAAAAGTAGCCGGGCGTTGTGGCGGGCGCCTGTAGTCCCAGCTACTTGGGAGGCAGAGGCAAGAGACTCGCTTGAGCCCAGGAGTTGGAGGTTGCTGTGAGCTGTGATGCCACGTCACTCTACCCAGGGGGACAGCTTGAGGCTCTGTCTCAAAAAAAAAAAAAAAAGAATTTACAAAACAAACAGAATAAATAAAGATCCAGCAAATAGATATAGGAGCCAGGAGTATGTGGGCCATAGCCCACTCCTTAGTAGCAACACAGAAAATGGGAAATAGCAGAAAACATCACTGTAAAATATGGAGATGGCGGCAACCAGCTGCAAAGCCTACACCCAGCAAAAATGTCTTTTAGGACAAAATGGAGAGAGTTTCCCACCAGGGGGTCAGAGGACATTTCTAAAGGAAAAGCTCTCACATAAAAGCTGGGAGGTACAGAGGGGACCCTTGTGCATGGATGCTAGTGCCTGGTGGAGGTAGAAATACCTGCAGAAATGAGAAACTCGACAGCAAATGACAAAAGACGATAGAACTTGAGTAATTCTGTGAACTTCAGAGTGGTGAATCAATAATTAAAAATTTGCCATCAAGGAAGCTGTAGGCCCAGATGGCTTCACTGTGATTTTTAGCCTGTAAGGGGCGATGTTAGGTTTTGCCTGGTGATGTGTCCTGTTGTGGTGCACAGAAGTGTTTCTGTGCCTATCTAAACCTAGGCAGTAAGAGGGGTCACCCCCTGGGGTCTTTCTGCCTCTACCATGAGCAGAGTGTGCTTTGTGTGGGCACAGGGCCCTTGAGTAAGGCATTCGGAGCAGCCTGAAGGGCTTGACTGATCTCAGCGGCTGGCTTGCTGACCTGCGGACTCATCCGCAAGAGGAGGTACAGTTGTGTGCCTGTCTTGTTTTGGGGTGGCCTGGGTAGGTATGTCAAGTGGAGACCTTAAATCTTCAAGCTTGGAAAACAATTACTGTTATCATACTGTATAGCAGCGGTTCTCAGCCTTTGGGTCGAGACCCACAGGAACTGTATTAAAGGGGTCATGGCATTAGGAAGGTTGAGAACCACTGCTATATAAAGATAGGATTTCTTACTATCAGGCTTTCAGAGCTTACCAGGTGTAATTTGTTACACCAAATTAGTGTACATTAATTTGCTGAGTAACCACTGGTGTTTACTAGATTCTTGGCACTAGGGAAATAAGGATGAATACAAAAATTCACAGTCTTGGGCCGGGCGTGGTGGCTCATGCCTGTAATCCCAGCACTCTGGGAGACCGAGGTGGGTGGATTGCCTGAGCTCACAGGTTTGAGACTAGCCTGAGCTGCAGTGAGACCCTGTTTCTGAAAATAGCCAGGCTTTCTGGTAGGCTCCTGTAGTCCCAGATACTTGGGAGGCTGATGCAAGAGAATTGCTTGAGCCCAAGAGTTTGAGGTTGCTCTGAGCCATGATGCCACAGCACTCTACTGAGTGTGACAAAATAAGACTCTGTCTCAAAAAAGAAAAAAAAAAAAGGCTCAGCGCCTGTAGCTCAGTGGTGCTGGCCACATACACCAGAGCTGGCAGGTTTGAATCCAGCTCGGTCCTGCCAAACAATGACAACTGCAACCAAAAATTACCTGGACGTTGTGGTGGGTGCCTGTAGTCCCAGCTACTTGGGAGGCTGAGGCAAGAGAATCACCTAAGCCCAAGAGTTTGAGGTTGCTGTTAGCTGTGATATCATGGCATTCTACCGAGGGCAACATAGTGAGACTCTGTCTCAAAAAAAAATAAAAAAATCCACTTCCTCTGTCCTCCAGAGGGGCTGAGGAAGAGGCTCTCTCTGAGGAGGGGGAGCTCACACACAAGGCAGCTTTGTCTCCAGAGCTGCCTGTTGCCTGGCTTCACCATGTTCCATCATTTGTTGCTATTCTTTCATTTTTTGCTCCTTTTTTCCCTTGGAATACGTTGACAGTAATTTTTTAAAAATCAACTTTATGGGCTCAGTGCCTGTGGCTCAAGTGGCTAAGGCACCAGCCACATACACCTAAGGTGGCAGGTTC
>NW_003852655.1:849188-850256 GCF_000181295.1 Otolemur garnettii | reverse complement strand
AAAAAAAAAAAAATCAACTTTATGAAGTATAATTTATTCACAGTAAAATCTGTCTACTTCAAGTATACAGTTTAAATTCGACAAATGCTAGTTGTCACCCAACCACTACCACCACAGTCAAAACAAAATGTTTCCCTCATACCCTTTGTACCTAGCCACCGCCACTGCCACTGCCCCCAGCCCCAGGCCCAGGCAGCTGCTGATGCACTGTCTGCCCTGTAATTTTGCTCTTTTTAGAAGTTTCACTTAACAGGAATCATAAAGGGGTCAAAGTTCTTCAACTTGGTGCATTTGAGGTTCATGTGTATTGTGTTTATCAGTTTATTGGCAGTTGAATCCTTGCCAAGACTGTGTGCTGTTTGTACATAGTGCCCACCTGCTTGTAGCCAATGGACATTGGTACGGGGCACCCACCTGCTCACAGCCGATGGACATTAGTATGGGGCGTCCACCTGCTCGCAGCTGATGGATGTTGGTACGGGGTGTCCACTTGCTCATAGCCGATGGACATTAGTGCGGGGAGTCCACCTGTTTGCAGCTGATGGACATTGGTACAGGGCGTCCACTTGCTCATAGCCCATGGACATTAGTGTGGGGCATCCCCCTGCTTGCAGCCGATGGATATTGGTACGGGGCGTCCACCTGTTCGTAGCCCATGGACATTAGTGCGGGGCGTCCCCCTGCTCACAGCTGATGGACGTTGGTACGGGGCATCCACCTGCTTGCAGCTGATGGGCATTTGAGTTGTTTCCAGTCCATGGCTGTCAGCAATGAATCTTTGGGAATGTTTGTGTGCAGGTCCCTGTGTGCGCTTACATTGTCATCCTCCTTGGATACCTGGGGGTAGCATGGCTGCTAGATTGTAAGGAAATTGTATGATTTACCTTTTGAGAAACTGCTGTTTTCCAAAGTGGCCATATCATTTTGCCTCCTCCCAGTGATGTGTGCAAGTCCCTCTTCCTGCAGTTACTGCCAACGCTTGGCACAGTTCATTCTTCCAACTTTGGAAGTTGTGTAGCGTGTGCTGCCATCTCCTGTGGTTTAATTTGCATCCCCTGATGCCCAGAC
>NW_003852655.1:846267-847403 GCF_000181295.1 Otolemur garnettii | reverse complement strand
TTTGAAGACAATTAAATGACAATGACACGGTGGGGCATGGGAGGAGGGGATACCGGACAGAGAAGGAAGGAGGGGGTGTGGGAAATGAAAAAAAAAAAAAAGAAAGAAAATAGTGACTAATTCTCATATAAATTGTATTTAATTTTGACCAAAGTACTTTAATTTTTAATTCAACATGTTAACATGTTTATCATATTACATCCTCATTTATAAGTGAAATATGTTTGTAATTTTCTCTTTATAATAAATTTTCTCCAATTTTAATATCTGGTGTATCCAGATTAAGTAGAATGATTTTGAAGTATTTCTTTTTCTATTGTCTATAAAATTTGGCGTGATCTGTTTTTTTTAAATTATCTTTCACTTTCATGTATAAATATTAGTTGTCTATTTTTTTGAGACTTTGGAAAAAACAAAATAAGTTAACTGATCAAAGTATTCTGTAATAGATATACTCCTATCTGACAAAGTGAATGTTACTCTCTTTTCATTATTACTATTATCATTGCTTAATATTTTGTTGCAGCAATCGTCTGATTTCTGAATGTATTTGTCTTCATTCGTTCTCTATGATGTTTTTGCTTGCAGTCTTTACGTTAAACATTGTTATTGTCATTAAATTTAGCCTTTTAAATCCTGTGAAGGCAAAAGTGGAAACCTAATATACACATGTATAAGTAAGAAATATTTAAAAAAAGTAAACAAAAAAGGAAAATTAAATATTTGTCTTTAAAGCTTAAAACTGACAACTCTGGGCCTGTGTCAGTGGCATCGTCTGTCCCCTGTTCTCTGAGTCTGACAACTCTGGGCCTGTGTCAGTGGAATCACACTGTCTGTACCCTGCTGTCTTGTCTCTGTGAGTCTGATGACTCTGGAGGTACTGTGTCAGTAGAATCACACCGTCTGTCCTTTTGTGGCTGGCTCATCTCACTGAACATAATCTTCTCAGGTTTTGGTCATATTTTAGTATGTGATGAGTTTCTTTTCTAATTTTTCTTTAGACAGGGTGTCACTCTTTTTTTTAAATTTATTTTATTATTTTTTTTTTATTGAATGGTAACTGTGTACATTGATGCACTTTGGGGGTACAGTGTGGTGTTTTCACACACAATCCATGACATTTCCATCAAACTGGT
>NW_003852655.1:839525-846058 GCF_000181295.1 Otolemur garnettii | reverse complement strand
GTGTGTGTACATTGGATACTTTTTCTTCCATTCCTGTGATACTTTGCTAAGAAGAACATTTTCCAGCTCCATCCATGTGAACATGAAGGATGTGACAGGGTGTCACTCTTTTGACTCAGCTAGACTGCGGTGTTGTCATCATAGCTCACTATAGCATTGAACTTACTGCTTCAGCCTCCAAGTAGCTGAGATTACAGGTGCCTACCATAATGCCCGACTAGTTTTTTGTTTTGGGGAGCAGTGGGATCTTGCTCTTGCTCAGGCTGGTCTCAAAACTCCTGAGCCCAAGCAATCCTCCTGAGCTAGGATTGCAGGTGTGAACCAGTGCACCTGCTGAGTTCTTTCTTTTTAAAAGTTGAATAATAATATGTTGTGTGGCTATATCTCATTTGTTTATCTGTCCTAAATGATGGGCACTTAGATTACTCTTACCTTTGGTTATTGTAATGGTGCCAAACTCTTTGAGACTCTGCTTTTCCTTCTTTTGGGGAAGGGAAAGTGGAATCGATGGATCACATAGGTCTGTTTTTGAGTAACAGCCATAGCCACACTGTTTTCCTTAGGAATAGCATCACTTTACATTTCCACCAGTAATATACCAGGCTTCTGATTTCTCCACATCTGCTCCTTTCTATTACTTATGTTTATAGGTGTGTGTGTATGAGAATGGGATGGGGTCTCACTGTGTTGTCCAGGCTGGTCTCAAACTCCTGGCCTCACGCAATCCTCCCCTCTCAGCTGCCCCGAGTGCTGGGACTTGCACGTGTCAACCGGTCAGTCTCTGGCTCACTGTTAGTTGTCCTGGTCATGATGACTGATGTGAGAGAGGAGGGTCCCTGTAGTTTTGATTTGCACCTCTGGGTGCTCAGTGATGTTGAGCATCTCTCCACATTCTGCATTGGTATGTCTTTATTAGAGAAGTGTAAGGCATTTCCCCATTTTTGAGGTGGGTTGTCCATTTTTCTGCTGTTGAGTTTCAGGAGTTCTCTCTATGTTCTGGATTTAGCCTCTTCAGGTAAGTGATTTGCACATCTCCCCATTCTGTGCTCTTGATGGTGTCCTTTGTTGATAAAAGTCTTACATTTTAAGTCTAGTTTATGTTCTTTCTTTACCTGTGCTTTTGGTGTCATATCCAAGAACTCACTGAACACGCTTTGTATGTGAATTTGCTCAGACCTAGTATAAGAATGAACAGTGGGTTAATTTCATGTTCCTCAGATTCTAAGTAGAAAAGGTGATGGGCACCAAAAAATTTATTTACTTATTTATTTTGAGACATAGTCTTATTATGTCGCCCTTGGTAGAGTGCCGTGGTGTCACACCTTACAGCAACCTCAAACTCTTGGGCTTAAGCAATTTTCTTGCCTCAGCCTCCCAAGTAGCTGGAACTACAGGTGCCCACCACAACACCTGGCTATTTTGTTGTTGTTGTAGTTGTCATTGTTTAGCAGACGTGGGCTGGGTTTAAACCCAGCAGCCCCTCTGTATGTGGCCGGCACCCTAACCACTGAGCTATGGGCAGTGAGCCTAACAAAAAATTTAAAAGGACAGTTTATGTAGGCAGGGAACACATGAAATCAGCTTGTTATAATAGTCAGTATGAGCCTTAAATCATGTTAACATGTGAAGTCCAAATTAAAAACATTGATTAGAACACTGTTTAGGCCTTTAGAAGGAGATGTTGCCAGCAGATGGGATGTTCTGAGTCCTGATGAATGAGCACAGTCCAGAGGCCTGAGGCCTGGGACTTCACTGTCAGGGCTGTGGTGGGTGTGAGGAGCCACCCAGCGTCTGGCGGTGGCCCGCTGTTGCTTACACCACAGGTGCCAGTTAGATGCTGGCCCTCACTAGGGTGGCCTCCTGGGACCGTGTTTGTCTCCAAGCCTCTGAGTGAGCCTGCGCTCTGAGGCCTGAGTGCAGACAGGCTGTGCCACCCAGTGGCTGACCAGGGAGGGTGGGTGGCCTTTGTGCTGGCTACAAACCATGTGCATACAGGTATTGGGGGACTAGTTTTATTTTTTTGTTAAATTGGCATGACAGTTTGAGCCCTATAGCAGTATAGGTGAGAGTGTAATGAGCCTCTGGCCCCCACAGCCTTTGTAGTGGTGAATTGGCCATCTCATCTGCCTGTGTCCTTCTTGATTGTGCAGGAGCAAATTCCAGACATCATGAAGTTTTACCTTTGAATATTTCAGGATTATGGTATTACTTTCGAAAGTATTGGCTGGTTATACCTATCCATGAAAGTTTGTTTCTCATTTATTTATAGTGTTAAAAACCTCTTAAAAAACAAGTAGCTAGATACCAAACCCCATTAAAATTATTTATTATAGCAATTTTCTCAAGGTAGATTTTCTTTTTTTTTTAGACAGAGCCTCAAGCTATCCCCCTGGGTAGAGTGCCGTGGCATCACAGCTCACAGCAACCTCCAACTTCTGGGCTCAAGCGAGTCTCCGGCCTCCGCCTCCCAAGTAGCTGGGACTACAGGCGCCCACCACAACGCCCGGCCATTTTTTGGTTGCAGCCGTCATTGTTGTTTGGCGGGCCCGGGCTGGGGATTCGAACCCGCCACCTTAGGTGTATGTGGCTGGCGCCTTAGCCGCTTGAGCCACAGGCGCCGAGCCGGTAGATTTTCTTAGTAGGGAAAGTTTAAGAAATCTTTCTACTTTTTTCAGACTAGCCTTCATTAAAATTCCAGTGCAGAAGGTCCACCTGCATATTGGAAAAACCTGTGGGAAAGGCAAACATAGGTGTTAATAATGAGTAGCTGAGGCTCGGCACCCATAGCTCAGTGAGTAGGGTGCCAGCCACATACACCGAGGCTGGTGGGTTTAAGCCCGACCCGGGCCTGCTAAAGAACAATGACAACTGCAACCAAAAAATAGCCAGCATTGTGGTGGGCACCTGTAGTCCCAGCTACTCGGGAGCCTGAGGCAAGAGAATCACTTAAGCCCAAGAGTTTGAGGTTGCTGTGAGCTCTGACATCACAGCACTCTACTGAAGGTGACAAAGTGAGACTCTGTCTCAAAAAAAAAAAATTAGTAGCTGAAAGGCAGAAGTTTTGAATCTCTAATGCTAGGACACCTCACAGCCTGGACAAGAGCCAAGACCCCCCTACCACTAAAATTAGAAAAACTACCTGGGTGTGGCGGGCATCTGTGGTCCCAGCTACTGGGGAGATTGAGGGGGGAGGATCGCTTGAGCCCAGGAGTTTGAGGCTGTGGGCTATGATGATATGGCACTCTACCTGGGGTGATAGAGTGAGACTCTTTTCTTGAAAGAAACAGAGAGAGAAAGAGAAGAAAGAAGAAAAGAAAGAGAGAAAGAGAAAAAAGAAAGGAAAAGGAAAGGAAGAAACATTTTAAAGCAATTTGGTTGAATTTTCTTTAAAATTTATCATTTAAATATCACTGAAGGCTCATTGAGTTAATGCCAAAAAGTATTATTATTTTTGAGTCAGAGTCTCACTTTGTTGCCATAGTGTCATAGCTCACAGCAACCTCAAACTCTTGGGCTTAAGTGATTCTCTTGCCTCAGCCTCCCCAGTAGCTGGGATTACAGGCATTTGCCACAACGCCTGGCTAGTTTTAGAGATGGGATCTCACTCTTCTCAGATTGGTCAAACTCCTGAGCTCAAGGGATCCTCTCACCTCAGTCTCCCAGAATTCTGGGATTACAGGCGTGAGCCACCCGGCCCTGCTGGTGCTAAAGGCCTTCATCCACTCTCCAGTATGTGTCTTACCCTATTTGATACTTTATTGTAGAAAATAACTGGTTTCAGTCATTCTGAGATAGATGTTTTTCATCTTCTGACACCAGTGACACGGTGTGCATCTCATGAGCCAGTGCAGTGCGGTGCTCACTAACCTGTGTCGTGACCCTGAGTTGTCACAGACATGCTGTGCTGTGTGCATAGCCTGGTTCATATGCACAGCAGCCTGTGGAGGAAGTGGGACTCAGGTAGGTTAAGTACAGACCAGTCTTACCCTTAGTTATGGTTCACTTGTGGTTTAGGGCGGGGTTTCTACCCATTCTCTCCTCTGATCTGCACATGCTAGGGAGATTGGTGTCGCTATTATCTTCTTTATTTTACAGTTCAGAAAATTAAAGTTCAGCTTAACATTTTGAAATTATTGGACTCAATAAACAGTTCTAGCTCAGTAATGAAATTGGAATATTGAAGACTATCAGTCTGTGTCCACTGAGGAGAGAGAAGCCTACAGCAGTTAAAAAGAGATCTTTGTCTGAAATGATTAAGTTCTGATGAAAGAATGATCCTAGGATAGGAGACCGTGTATGCCCTGTAGGGCTGAAGGAGTCCCTGACAGGACAGATATGGAGGGCCTCTGCCTGGGGCTGGAGTTCAGCCTGTGGAGAGCAGGGAAGTTCATTGCTTTGGCCATTGGTGGGCATGTGGGGGTGGGGAACCTTGGACCCTAGCAAGTCACACATTGGCTGCAGAGGGAAGCTGGGTGCTATTGTGGGCAGAGGCCCTCTGTGCCAGCAGTGGTGGTGTTTCAAGGGTCATGAGAAGGTCACAGCCTGGTCTAGGTGACTGCACCTGTCTCCCACATGTCCCTCCAGCGCCCTCTGCTGAAAAGGTGAGGTGAGTGGTGTCTAGGGCTAGAGCATGTAGGGAAGGGTGTGTTTGGTGCGGGAAGGCAGTAGTTTATGCCTGGCACAAAGATACCATGTCTCCATGGTGAATTTTGGGGAGATGTCTTTATTCTGAATAACCCCTTGAGGTTGGCCACCACTTATCCTTGGAGGTGTGAGTACCTCACCCGTCCCAAGATGTGGGGCTGTAGCGGCTGAGCATTGCTGGCGTTCTCTTCCCAGGCCCCATCCCTTTAGGCCACACCTGCCTTTCACACCTGCAGTGGCAGCAGTGGTACCATGAGACCCAGCCTTGCAGAAGGCCAGCTTTTGTCCTGTCATGCTGGCTCATGCTTGTAATCTCAGTGCTTTGAGGGGCTGAGGTGAGAGGATGGCTTGAGCTCAGGGTGGAGGCTGCAGTGAGCTATGATCACACCACTGCTCTCCAGCCTGGAGGACCCTTTCTCTTAAAGAAACAAGATAATATAACGTGAGCATGTTGGGGTCATGTCACAAATGCAACTTTATCACTTGAAAATTAAACTATATAATTATTTATATCAACAGGTTAAAGAAGAATTCCATATATGCAGAGGCATTTGATAAAATTCAAAATTTGTCTAGGATAAAAATTCTTAGTAAATTAGGAATGTATTAGACCTTTGTTAATCTAATAAGTACTACAAAATCCTACAAAAAGTATCATAACAGACTGTGAAAGTTTAAAAATATTCCCTATAGTATTAGGCGTAAAACCAAGGTGACTATATCCACTTCTCAAAATTGTGATTTTAGTCCCTAGAAAAGGCAAAGAAAAATGTAACAATTAGAAAAATAAACACAATCCTTAGTCTCATAATTATTATAATATGTATGTTAAACATCAAAAGTACAAACATATGATAAATGAAATCAGAGAAGTTAGCAAGCTTTTTGGTAAAGGAAATCAATACCTACAAATCAGTCAGATTTCTATAATGACAAAAGAGTAATTATAATAAAACTAGAAGGAATATACAGTATCTTAGAATAATGGGAGAGAAGCTATGCATGTTCCTTATGGATAAAATAATAAAACATTTTGGAAACATTGAAAAAGTACTGAATATTGAAGATATATGTCATGTTCATTGATTAAAAGTCTCAGTATTATGGGCGGCGCCTGTGGCTCAGTAAGTAGGGTATCAGCCCCATATACCGAGGGTGGTGAGTTCAAACCCAGCCCCAGCCAAACTGCAACAGCAAAAAAATAAAAAGGAAAAAAGAAAGTTTAAAAAAAAAAGTCTCAGTATTATAATAATAGAGTCAAGTAATTCTAATAAAAGTCTTAACATGAAAAAAAAAAAAGAAGTCTTTATTCCTGTTGTCACCTCCATAGTCTGCTTTGGTGAATAAAAACTCTTGGTATTTAATATAGCAATGCTGAGTGGTCCTTTTTTTTTTTAGAGACAGACAGAGTTTTACTTTGTCACCGTCAGTAGAGTGCTGTGGCGTCAAAGCTCAGAGCAACCTCTAGCTCTTGGGCTTAGGTGATTCTCTTGTCTCAGCTTACCGAGTGGCTGGGACTACAGGCGCCCGCCACAACGCCCGGCTATTTCTTTTTTGTTGCAGTTTGGCCGGGGCTGGGTTTGAACTCACCACCCTGTGTATATGGGGCCAGTGCCCTGCTCACTGAGCCACAGGCGCTGTCCAAGGGGTCCTTTTTTATATAGGCTTGGCACTTGTTGTGCAGTGGCTAGGGTGCCAGCCACATACTCCAGAGCTGGTGGGTTTGAATCCAGCCCAGGCTTGCCAAACGGCAATGACAACTATAACCAAAAAATAGCTGGGCGCTGTGGCGGATGCCTGTAGTCCCAGCTACTTGGGAGGCTGAGGCAAGAGAATTGCTTAAGTCCAAGAGTTTGAGGTTGCTGTGAGCTGTGACTCCACGGCACTCT
>NW_003852655.1:829893-839034 GCF_000181295.1 Otolemur garnettii | reverse complement strand
TTTTTTTTTTTTTTTTTTTTGAGATAGAGTCTCACTCTTTCTCTGGATAGAGTGCCGTGGCATCGTGGGTCACAGCAACCTCAAGCTCTTGTGTTTGAGCAAATCTCTTGCCTCAGCTTCCCTAGTAGCTGGGACTACGAAAGCCCCCAAAATACCTTGGCTAGTAGAGACAAGGTAAAAACGTCTCTTCTAAAGACGTCTTAATTCTTGCTCTGGCTGATCTCGAACTCCTGAACTCATGTGATCCACCTGCCTCAGCCTCCCAAAGTGCTGGGATTACAGGCGTGAACCACCATGCCCAGCCCTAGGTGGAATTTTATTTCTACTCGTTTTAAATCTACCTTGAGATGATTGCTAGTGAAGTGTTCAGATAAGATGTGACCTGGGTGAAGAAACAGGAGTCCTTCGGGACGAGTGTGTGTCTCCTTTCTATGATGAGGTGATTTGTTCCGAACAATCACCTCTTGCAATGAAGATAACTTAGAGTATGTTCATCCACCTGAACTAATAAATTTATTTAAAAGAGTAATGTGGGGTCGGGGCAGGGCTCACAGATTGCATCGCTGTGGGGACCTTCCGGGGATTCTGGCAGGCCCAGTGAAGATAGTTAGGGCCCAGCTGACTCGCACCACCCAGGGCTGGCTGGAAGGGCCAAACTCTTGCTACAGGTATTCTGGCTTCTGTTTTCAAAAGGAAAACCAAAAATTTGGATTCTGCTGTGCACCGCCAGTTTGGGAATCTGGTTCATGCCTGTGTCTGTGGCCGTCTGCTGAGGCTCCTTCATGGCCTCCTTCTGTTCTGCTGCTGTGTTCTCTGTTCTCCTCACCTCACCCACCTGGCATAAAACCTTTTCTTCACCTTTTGTTTAGGTGACAAGGCTCTTGATGGCTACAGTAAAAAAAAATATGTCTGCAAGTTACTCTTTATCTTTCTTCTTGGCCACGACATTGACTTCGGACACATGGAGGCTGTGAACCTGCTGAGCTCAAACAGATACACAGAAAAGCAGATCGTGAGTACCTCGTAGGCAAACCTATGCTGATCCTCTCCTGCCACATAGGGCATGAGCCACGTGGGTCTGGTGCAGCTGGTGACATGTTAGCCCTGGGCTGTGGCTTGCGCCCCTACTCAGAGCATTCCTCAGGAGGCGGCAATGCTGGGGCCTCTGTCTGGGGGAGGCATTGGCTCTTCTCTGGCTGCTGTCTGTACGGCCTTGCTTCTGGCACGTCCCAGCATATCCCTGTTGGTGTGATGTTGCTGCAGGAGGCCCAGTGTCTGGGTGATCAGGACAGGTGCTGCCTCGCTGTGCAGCTGGTGCTGAACCCATGCCATGGCTCTGTGCAGCCTGTTTCTGAAATAGGCGTTGCCTCCACGCCCAAAGGGCATTCTGTGCCTTCCCCAGATCTTGCATAGATCAGACATAGCCTCAGGAGGCTTCCCCCAGCTCTGCCTTCTCTTGTAAGAAGGTTTCTTCTGTGTTTCTCCCAATAGCAAAAGTAACATTCTTTTCTGGCTATCTATAAAAGTTCAGCTTACAGAAATAAAGGTAGTCCAGATGTCTCAGGGATTTGTTAAGCTCTGAGCTGCACTGATAGTATATGGAGTGTCTACCATAGGTCAGGCAGTTTGCGGGGGCCCTCGAGGACATGGGGCCAGAAGCAGACCGGGGTCCTGCCCTTGGAGACAGGCACATGGCTTTATAAAAAGAATCTTCACTGTGGCCAGTGCCCGGGAAGCACCTGAGGGAATGTGGCAGAGGGCAGCAAGGGCAGGGTCAGCAGGGTGTGGGGTGCCCAGCAGAGGCCTGCATGAGAATGCAGGGCCTAAAGGGCAGTACCAGCTGCAGTGGGGGCTCCTTGTGGGGCCTTCCTCCAGAGACTGGGCATGCCTGCAGTCTGGGTTGTCAGTGACCAGGTGGGTCTCTAAAAGATCACTGTGTTTCCTGTCTGGGGAGGCCATGACCCCGCATGTATGGCTGTACAGCTGGGGCTGAACACAGGACTGGCTTGGGCCTGGGCAGGAGGTAACACAGGGACATAGGCAGAGTTAAGAGTGGGTAGTCAGCAGTCAGCTGAGTTTCCAGAGGTCATTGTAGTTGGAAGCAACCTTTCAGTGAAGGTACTTCTTTCCCACTTTGAGTTGAGAATAGTGTGGCATCTGGGACACTGACACTTGTGACCTGCAGGGAGTGAGCGGGGACTTGGGAAGACTTGAGGGGTCCATTTTCTGTTGGTATCTGGCTGATTGCCTGCTAGGCAAGTCTGCCCCATTGTAATGCTGTCCTATAACAGGATCGTGAGCCAAGACATCCTTTGGTTGTGCCCTAGAACTAACGAGTACCTTCCCCAAATGAAAAGGTCCTCTGTGCCACACCACTCACCACTCCCAGAATGTGTGTGGCATGTGGGCTTGTGCAGGAGGTTGACTGAAGGGTCAGCATCTGGGCTCCGTTTTTGTGCCACATTTCTTGGCCACAGTCAGTCTGGGATGATCATGAGCAATCTCATCTCTTGTCTTCTTGGAATACAGGGTTACCTTTTCATCTCTGTGCTGGTGAACTCGAACAGTGAGCTGATCCGCTTGATCAACAACGCAATTAAGAACGACCTGGCCAGCCGCAACCCCACCTTCATGGGGCTGGCCTTGCATTGCATTGCCAATGTGGGCAGCCGCGAGATGGCCGAGGCTTTTGCTGGGGAGATTCCTAAGATCCTTGTAGCTGGGTATGTATCTAGGACTTGAAGATGTGCTCCTTTCTCACACTGAGTGTGTCAGATATGTAACTAATCCATAAGATGTTCTGATCTCCTCTTATGTAATGGAGATGTGACACAGGCTGAGGTTGCATTTCAAGAATACAGATTCCCAGGGACGCAAGGCTGGTTTGACACATGCAGATCCATATATGTAATTCGCCACATAAATAGAGTCAAAAACAAAGACTATATGATCCTCTTAATAGATTCAGAAAAAGGATTTGGTAAAAGTCAGAATCTTTTTCTAATTAGAACACTTAAGGATATAGGTGTAGGTGGCACATTTCTTTTTCTTTTCCTTTTTTTTGTTTGGCTGGGGCTGGGTTTGAACCCGCCACCTCCAGCATATAGGAATGGCACCCTACCCTTTTGAGCCACAGGTGCTGCCCTGGTGTCACATTTCTTTCTTTCTTTCTTTTTTTTTTTTTTTTTTTTGAGACAGAGCCTCAAGCTGTCCCCTGGGTAGAGTGCCATGGCATCACAGCTCACAGCAACCTCCAACTCCTGGGCTCAAGCGAGTCTCCTGCCTCAGCCTCCCAAGTAGCTGGGACCACAGGCGCCCGCCACAATGCCCGGCTATTTTTTGGTTGCAGCCGTCATTGTTATTTGGTGGGCCTGGGCTGTATTTGAACCCACCACCTTAGGTGTATGTGGCTAGCGCCTTAGCCACTTGAGCCACAGGCGCTGAGCCTTTTTTTTTTTTTTTTGCACATTTCTTAAACTGATAGAAGCTATCTACACATCATACTGAATGGAGTAAAAAAAGCTTTTCCACCTAGAATTGGAACCAGACAAGGCTGTCCTCTGTTGCCACTATTATTCAACATAGTTTTGGAAGTTCTAGCCAAAGCAGTCAGGCAAGAGAAGGATATTAAGGACATATCCTGACATCCAAATGGGGTCAGAGGAGGTTGAATATCTAGCTCTTTGCCAAAGATATGATCTTTTTTTTTGACACAGAGTCTTACTTTGTTGCCCTTTGTAGAGCGCTGTGACATCATAGCTCACAACAGCCTCAAACTCTTGGGCTCAAGTGATCCTTCTTCTTGCCTCAGTTTTTCATGTTTTATTAGAGGCAGGGTTTGACTCTTCCTCAGGCTGGTCTTGAACCTGTGATCTCAAGCGATTCACCCACCTTAGCCTCTCAGAATGCTAGTGCTAGGATTACAGGTATGAGCCACTGTGCCCAACCTGATGATATTTTCTTTCTTTCTTTTTTTTTTTTTAAAGATTTTTTATTAAATCATAGCTGTGTACATTAATGCAATCATGGGGTACAGTGTGGTATTTTTATATACATTTTGAATACTCTCATCAAACTGGTTAACGTAGCCTTCATGTCATTTTTTCTTATTCCATTCTTGCGATGATATTTTCTTATACTTAGAGAACCCCAAAGACTCAACCACAGTACCTCTGGAAGTGGTGAAAAAATACAGTAATGTCTTAGGATATAAAATCAGTGTCGAGACATCAGTAGCCTTTGTATACACCAATAACAGCCAACTTGAGAAGCAAATCAAGAACACAACTCCTGTAGCTCAAGTGGCTAGGGCACCAGCCACATATACCAGAAGTGGCGGGTTCAAGCACAGCCTGGGCCTGCCAAACAACAATGACAACTACAACCAAAAAATACCCAGGCGTTGTTGTGGGCACCTGTGGTCCCAGCTACTTGGGAGGCTGAGGCAGGAGAATCCCTTGGGCCCAGGAGTTGGAGGTTGTTGTGAGCTGTGATGTTATGGCACTCTACCCAGATGATAGCTTGAGGCTCTGTCTCAAAAAACCCCAAAAAACCAAAAAAACACAATTTCCTTGGCAGTAGCTTCAAAGAAAATGAAATACCAAGAAATATACATAAAAAAAGAGGTGAAGGACCTCTATAATGAGAATTATGAAACCCTAAGAAAAGAAGTAGCAGAAGACGTTAACAAATGAAAGAACATACCATGCTCTTGGCTGGGAAGAGTCAACATTGTTAAAATCATACTGCCCAAATCAATCTACAGATTTAATGCAATCCCTGTTAAATTACCAGCAGCATACTTTGAAGAACTGGAAAAAAATAGTTCCTTGTTTTGTAAGGAACCAAAAAAAAACCCTGTATAGCCAAGGCAGTTCTTAGTAATAAAAACAAAGCTGGAGGCATCAGCCAACCAGACTTCAGGCTGTATTACAAGTCCACAGTGATGAAAACAGCATGGTATTGGCACAAAAATAGAGATATATGTCTATGGAACAGAATAGAAAACCAAGAGATGAAAACAGTACCTAGTTGCCATCTGATCTTTGATAAACCAAATGAGCATACAGTGGGGAAAAGAATCCCTCTTCAACAAATGGTGCTGGGAGAACTGGATAACCACATGTTAAAGACTGAAATTGGAGCCGTACTTTTCACCACGTAGAAAAATTCACTCAAGATGGATAAAAGATTTAAATCTAAGACATGAAACCATAAAAATCTTAGAAGAAAACATGATAAAAACTCTTGGGGATGTCAGCCTGAGAAAATATTTTATGAAGAAGACTTCAGTGGTAATTGCAACAACAACAAAAATAAACAGGACTTAAACTGAAAAGCTTCTGTATAGCTAAGGACACAACAAAGCAAATAGACAACCCTCAGAACCCAAACAGATATTTGCATGTTATGAAGGTGACAAAGGGTTGATAACTAGAATCTATACAGAACTCAAATTAATCAAAAAAAGAGCAAACAATTTCATCTATCATTGGGCAAGAGACATGAATAGAACCTTCTTCCAAGAAGACAGATGAATGGTTAACAAACATAAGAAAAAATACTGGCTCGGCACCTGTAGCTCAGTGGTTAGGGGACTGGCCACATGCACCAGGTTTGGTGTGTTTGAACCCAGCCCAGGCCAGCTAAACAACAATGACACCAGCAAAATAGCCAGGTGTTGTGGTGGGTGCCTAGAGTCCCAGCTACTTGGGAGATTGAGGCAAGATAATTGCTTAAGCCCAAGAGTTTGAGGTTGCTGTGAGCTGTAACACTACACACTCCACTGAGGGCGACAATGAGACTCTGTCTCAAAAAAGAAAAAAATAAGAAAGAAAAGAAAAATGCTCATTGTCCCTAATCATCATCAATGATGTCCCTATCATTGGCAGAGAAATGCCAATCAAAACGACCCTGAGATATCACCTAACCCCAGTGAGAAAAGCCCATATCTCAAAGTCTCAAAGCTGCAGATGCTGGCATGGATGTGGAGAGAGAACACTTTTACACTGCTGGTGGGACTGCAAACTAATATAGCCTCTTTGAAAAGAAGTTTGGAGAATTCTCAAAGAGCTTATGTTAGACCTCCTATCTGATCCTGCAATCCCATTACTAGACATCTACCAGAAAAAAATTATTTTGTAATAATGACATTTACACTAGACTGTTTATTGCAGCTCAGTTTACAATCGCCAAGTTTTAGAAACAACCTAAATACCCACCACCCCAGGAATGGATTAATAAGCTGTGATATGTGTATACCATGGAATACTGTTCAGCTATAAAAAAGATGGAGATTTTTCAGCTTTTGTATTGACCTGGATGGAATTGAAATACATTCTTCTTAGTAAAGTATTACAAGAATGGAAAAGCAAGAATCCAGTGTACTGAATTCTGATGTGAAGCCAGTAGATGTTCACGTCCACGTCCACATAAAAGAAAAACTCAATTCAAGATAGAGGGAGGATATTGGTGTGCTCTTACTTAATGGGCACGTCAGGGAGTACGGTGCACCTCCAGGGTGCAGGACGCAACTATAATAGGCACTCTACCTAACAAATGCCAACATTGTAACCTAATTCTTTGTACCATCAAATTAGCCTGAAATTAAAAAAAAATTACTGCTTTAGGTTTTAGATGAAGTCCAGACTTGTCTTCCCTAATACCACTGAGATTTATTTATTTATTTATTTATATTTGGAGATAGAGTCTCACTTTGCCACCCTGGGTAGAGTACCATGACGTCACAGCAACCTCAAACTCTTGGGCTCAAGTAATTCTCTTTCCTCAGACTCCAAAAGTGGCTGGGACTACAGGCACTCATCACAACACCCAGCTATTTTTAGAGACAGGGTCTCGCTCTTGCTCAGGCTGGTCTTGAACCCGTTAGCTCAGGCAATCCATTTGCTTCGGCCTTCCAGAGTGCTGGGATTACAGGTGTGAGCCACCCGCGCCTAGCCTACCACCGAGATTTAAAAACAAAATCAATGAAGAAAGCCCAAACCCTGCGCACCACAGCCGAATGGAGTAAGGGTTTCCACCTTGATGGGCACCACAGAAATTGACACTCTTCATTTTGCCCATCTCCTGAAGCATTCCTGAGGAGAAGGTCACGCAGTAGACTCTGGAGAGCTATTGGTTATCTGATTCCTGCCCAGAGGAGAGGAGCCAGGGAGTGCTGAGCCTCCAGTCCTGGGAGAGTCTGGATCCGCCTGGGCCATCCAGGCTGGAAGAGGCAAGGCCTCCACCACTTGCCCTGCCTGGACACTTGGCCTAGTTGGATAGTAACTCCTAGCCCACATGGTGCTGTTTGAGCCTTTGTCAGGACTCAGAAGAGAGGACCAGAACCACCCATCAATGGGCTGAGCAGGGTCAGAGAGAGTGGGTGGATGTTTGCTTAGACCAGGCATCCTCAAACTATGGCCTGCAGGCCACATGTGGCCCGCCTAGGACATTTATCTGGCCCTCCGGGTGTTTTAGCCACTACTACCTGTCCTGCCTAGCAGCCGACTCTTCCCGGGGCCCGCAGTCTGGTCCTCCAACGGTCTGAGGGACAGTGAACTGGCCCCCTGTTTAAAAAGTTTGAGGACTCCTGGCTTAGACTATACAGTGAGGGTCAGGGTAAAAGTGATCAGAAGGGTTGGAGAAACAGGCCTAGACCAGGGTTCTCAGCAGGGCCCCATGCCCCCGAGGGGACCTTGGCAATGTGTGGTGGCATTCTTAGTTGTCACAGTGGAGGGTGTGCTGCTGGCTTCTAGTGGGTGGGAACTAAGGCAGCCGCTCAACACCCTCTGCTGCTCAAGTTGCCTCATGGCCCAGAATGAGGCAGCCCCCGTCCCCATTGTGGGGCAGTGTCTAGGAGGCACATGGCCCCACATGGGCCAGGCTGGCAGAGAGTTCAGGTATGCACGATCAGAGGTGGGTGGGCCAGTGGGGGGGTAATTGGGGAAAACAAGTGGGCAACCTGGAGACGCAGCATACACTGCCTCAGGAGTCAGATGCAGCGAGCACACTAGGTGCCTGTGATGAAGGACCAAAGTGCATGGAAGGCTGGGTCTAATTGGGGCAAGGGGGGAAGGGGGATGAAGAGTGAGGGGCTGGACATCAGCAGTGGTCAGAGGATTGGGGATGATCCCATCTTGGAGCTGCACCTTCATCCCTGACTTCTCCTCATGGCTGGGGTGGTGAGGGCTGGTCTGTGTGTGCTGTGGGCTCACAGTGGGGCTGTAGCCTTAGTGGCTAGGCTCCCTGGGCTCAAAGATGCTTGTCTGGTCCAGCTATGGCTTCACACCTAGCCTTTCGGATGCATGAAATGAAGAATAAAGGTGATCCCGAGAGAGTGTGCAGATGGATAAACCAAGTGTTTTCCTATAAGAAGGTGTCTGTGTGTTGAGGAGTAGATGGAAGGAAAGATGTTGAGATGGCCTTCAGGAAGGTTGAGTGGAGGGTGTGGACGAGATGTGTGCCTGTCTATAGCATGGAGGAGCACGTGGCCTGTGCCTGGTCCCGTGCCTGGTCATGTGGGGAGGATAGTCATGGGCAGTCCTTGTCCTCCTCAAAAAGTCAGGAGACATGGCACCCACGGGGTCTCCCTGAGGAAAGTTCCCAGCTCCTGGACTCTAGCTGAGAGACAGTTCCTCTTGCTCAGGGACGTCTGGGGGCATCAGTCCACCTGGACATGGAGGACGCTGGGGAGCGGGCCAGGTCCTCCTGCTGTGAAACAGCAGGAGCCCGTCCCCACCTATGTAGCTGGTGGACCTGCCCTTGCTTGTTGGTGTTCTTGCCTGGAAACGTCTCTATCTGTGTTGGTGTGGGAAGGTGAGCAGGTGCCCCTTCTCCATGAGGTGGCGTTGGTACCCCAGGCTTAGCCCCAGCTGCAGCTCTGAGACAGACTATTGCAGGATACCTGGGTGTCGTCCCTGGAGTCTGGTGAGGGTGACCCAGCCTGTGTGGCCTTGACCGTCCACCAATGTGGACACTTGGTTGCTGCTGTGGGCTGATCTCTGAGGATGGGGTGGGGGCCAGCAGAGGGACAACCCTCCCCCCAGGGGTGTTACATCCAACAAATAATTTTTTTTTTTTGAGACAGAGCCTCAAGCTATCCCCCTGGGTAGAGTGCTGTGGCATGACAGCTCACAGCAA
>NW_003852655.1:828621-829757 GCF_000181295.1 Otolemur garnettii | reverse complement strand
GAACTCGCCATCTTAGGCGTATGTGACTGGCGCCTTAGCCACTTGAGCCGCAGGCGCTGAGCCAACACTCTTCTAATTGACTGTGGTTGGCCCACATGGCCACTGTTGGGGGAGAAATGCAGCATCTCTGTCCTGGCGGTGAGACCATTGCTGGTGCAGCCTTCTGCCCACCAGACTCCCTTGCTCCATTGCTGCCCTTCAGAGCAGACCCTTGGGGAGGAAGGGCCATGCCAGGCCTGGCCAAGCCCCTTGACTCCTAGTGACTATGAGATGATGTCTGTGCAGCTGTCCTGTCCTCAGCTCACCTAGGGCTACATAGGCCACTTATGTTCCTGAGTAACACTGGCTCTGTGTTTCAGAGACACCATGGACAGCGTGAAGCAGAGCGCTGCCTTGTGCTTGCTACGCTTGTACAGAACTTCTCCTGACCTTGTTCCGATGGGTGACTGGACATCCCGAGTGGTCCACCTTCTCAATGACCAGCATTTGGTGAGTGTGCCTGAGCTGACCCCTCTGGTGTGATAGCTGAGGGTGCTGAGCAGCTGCACACAGCGCCTCACGGCTGCATAGTACCACAGAGTAGATGATATGTGGTCCTGTGCAGGAGTGAGGAGCTCTCCCTCCCTGGGTCACCCTGTAGCCCTGCAGAGGTTACCCCGGGCACCAGCTGTGTTGGGTGTGCAGGTGCTATACATACTTGGCACCGAGACTGCGTCTCCTGGAGGCAGCCTCTCCAGGGCTATGGGTCCTGTCTGGGCCCTCTGTCAGTTGGCCAGTTCAGGGCAGTGACAGGGAGTCCTGTGTTTTCCACCCAGGTTTTAGCCTGCAGCCATGTCAACCTACATGACCACTGCACAAGCCAGGCCCAGTGGCTGCCCCACCTCATGGATGAGGGACAGAAGGGTCCAGGCCCAGTGGCTAACCACACTCTGTGTGGGCCACATGAGGGCATGGAGCTGGCGGGGTGGGCACCGGGCACTGCACAGTTGTCCCCTTGCCTGGCAGGGGCAGGGGCAGGGGCAGGTGTGGGTTGGAGTTGTCTTGTCCTTGCTGCTTCCTCTCTGTAATGAGAGACTTGAAGTCCACACGCACAGGCCCTTACTGCTGAGTTGATATTCTTTTTTTTTTTTTTTTTT
>NW_003852655.1:810202-828348 GCF_000181295.1 Otolemur garnettii | reverse complement strand
ATGAAAAAAATCCTTTTTTTTTTTTTTTTTGAGTTGATATTCTTGAGCATGTTAATTGGCCAGTACATTTTTGTTCCAGAAGAGAAAGTTACTTTAAAAATGAAATGAAAAGTAAATAATCATTACGTGTGGTTTCAGGGGAAAGCGTGTGAGGTTGCATCAGATGTTTTGCTATGGTCCCACAGTTGTCTGAGCTATCCCTGTGTCTTCACCCCTGCATTGAGGGGGACCAGCAGGCAGTGTTGCGATGGGGGGGGCAAGGCAGAGGGACCTTGGGAGGAGAGCTGAGGATGCCACTTTCTGGTGCTGGTCAGGAGCCCGACAGGCCATCAGGCGGGGTCAAGGGGCACGGCACCCTCACGCAGGCCCTGGAGGACGATGGGTCTTTCCTGTTCTGCAGATGAGAGTGCTAAGGCTCACAAAGACTGAATGGCGTCTCCCAGACCCAGGCCCGGACCAGGGCTTCATAGTGGGTGGGAGCCCAAGTGCCGTCAGGGGTGCAGGAGGTATAACATGAGGGTGGCTCCATGCTGGGCCCCCACTCGATGCTCTCCGTAGACAGGGCTACGCTGCCCTAGGGGTCCTGGCAGATGCTATAATCACTCCCACCTATAGGGGAGCTCCTGTGGCCACAGGGCTGAACCTTAGTGCCACAAGGTACTTGGGTACTTGGCTGGGCCAGGTGGTCCTGGGCCTTAAGGATGAAGTTGTGCTGAGACAGGCCCTGTACAGGTGCAGCCAGGCAGCAGCTTCCTACAGAGGGGCAAGGGCTTGGCTCAGTGACTGCAGGTGCTGTTGGCTCCACTGACTCCAAGGGTGCATCCTTTTGGGGGGCTAGACCTCTGGCCACACACTTGGGAGCCCAGTAGAGAGTAGTCTGTCCCATTTTGCAGTGAGAGCACCGATGATGAATAGCATAAAAGTTCTCTGTTGGACAGGAACGCCTTTTAGCGCTTACTGTGCCCTCTGAGAAGTGTACAGTGAGACAAGTCTGACCCGTTTCTGTAACAGCTTTCACGTTCTCATAGGAAGTCAAGGGAGCAACACACATGGCCCTCTGGGGCAGCGGTGGGCACCATGGAGCTCTGGACCATTCCTTGGCAGGCTTTACTGCTCATGTCTCCAGAGCCAATAAGTATCATTCAGTTTTATATTTTTTTAAATATTCATGAAAGAACCTTGTTTAAAATTTTTTTTTTTGCCTGAGTGAGGAAGAGCACCTAAAGAACTTCTTCGCATAACCAGTCTGTGAGGTGGTGTGAGATACCCCGAGTTAACTAGTGGTGGTCCCGGGCCTGGTGCTCCTGTGCTTCTCAGAAGGAGTTGTGTGCACCGGGTTTTTAATCTGTTCCCTCCAAGGCCAGTGGGGTCTGGGACCGGCTTGAGGGGTGTGCCTGTGGCTCTCATCCAGCCTGCTGGTTCAGGGACACAGCTGGGGCCGCTTCTACGGAAGGAAAGTGAGCTTTCTCAGTGGCTGTTTTCTGTGGTCTTGCTTCTGGGTTGTAAAGATTTGCACAAGTCTGAAGATGACGGGTCTCTTTACAGTTAACCTGGAATGACTGAGACCTGAGATGGAGGTGCGGGTCAGGCTGGGTGGTGTGTGTGGCCTGCACCTTTGTTGCCTGGCAGCTGTCATTATAGCAGAGGCCTAGGCTAGACATAGCTGGGTTTCCATGTTTTCAGAGAGAAAGAAGACAGCTGTGTGTGTGCTGTCTGGGTTTTGAAAACAGTGTGGTCCCATCAGAGTGGTTTTGAAGGCTGAGGGCTAAAGTGGCCTATAGGCTACTGGTTTTATTTTGAAAATGAGTCTAAAATGAGTGGTCATCTTCTAGTATTTTGACTGGCGTCAGAGTGTCTTTTGCGTGTTTCTTCCAGGGTGTGGTTACTGCCGCCACCAGTCTGATCACCACTCTAGCGCAGAAGAACCCAGAAGAGTTTAAAACCTCCGTCTCTCTGGCTGTCTCGAGACTGAGCCGGGTAAGTCTGCTTGTGGGGATGAGAGGCGATGGCTGTGTGTCTAGTGATTCACCTTGTGTGTTAGTTTCCTTCTAGAATGCAAGGTATTCCAGTCTTGGTAACCCAAGAATGGAAGCTGTCTTGGTTGGGACTTGGCTTTCCTTTTGACCTTTTTGGTAATTGAGAAGCACCTTCTGTGCTGGACGGCATGCAGGGACAAGGAGTCTCTTTGGCGGTCCTGTCACCAGAGTGAGCCAGCACTCACTTCCTGTGTGGGGACAGTGCTGCTAAGCCCTGTGGTCCCGCCTGAAGAGCCTGGCCTGACTGCTGTGTGGTGCCCGCTCCTTGTTTTCCAGGTGCTACCACTTGAGCACACACCCTAAAACCTGTCCTTAGCTCTGTGTTTTGAATTTCACAAAAATTGATCCTGAATGTATTCTTTTGTGTTTGACTTGTTTTGCTCACCATGGAGAAACCCTCTTTGTTTTGCTTAGCTGTTGTTCAGTTATTCCTGGTGCTGCGTAGAATCCAACCGTGTGAGTGTGTCATCTATCCACTGTTGTGGTGCAGACTCAGCTGCTTTCTTCTACCTTGACGCCGTTGTGAATGATAGAGCTATGGGAGCCTTGGGTGCCTCTGGGTTTGTGCACTACTGGTGGGCGTGTAGGTATAGGTGCACTACTGGTGGGCGTTTACCCTGATGTGGCCTTGCTGGGCCTTGGGCAGCTGCTCTTCAGCCTGAGGTAATGGACAGGACCGGACCAGCTTCCACAGGGTGGTCCGGTTGGCACTGCCTGTGGTGTGCGTGAGATCTCCTGTCCTGCATCTGCCATCGCTGATGACTTGTTGGTGGCATCTCTGAGATTTTCGCCTCACTCAGAGCATGTGGTTTCTTTTTCTTTTTTTTTTTTCCTTTTTGTAGAGACAGAGTCTTACTTTATTACCCTCGGTAGAGAGTGCCATGGCGTCACACAGCTCACAACTACCTCCAACTCCTGGGTGATTCTCTTTCCTCAGCCTCCTGAGTAGCTGGAACTACAGGCACCGGCCACAATGCCTGGCTATTTTTTTTGTTGCAGTTTGGCCGAGGCTGGGTTTGAAACTGCCACCCTCAGTGTATGGGGCCGGCACCCTACTCACTGAGCCACAGGCCCCGCCCGCATGTGGTTTCTTTATCAACACCCAGATTTTCTTAAAAAATATTGATAAAACTGTGACTATAGGCACTTTCTTGAGTAAAGGAAAATAAACATAGTACTAGTGTTAGAAACTTGTATTTTATGGAAAAAGATATATATTTTCTGTAAGTGCAAGGTCAAGGAAAAATATCAGATGTGTACACAGGAATGCATTGATGTGAACTTCTGATTTTACCCACTTCACCATATAAACACTGAAGCAGTTCTGATCACCACGTGCAGATTGAGTGTCTGGAACAGTTTACAGATCTCATTTTGGTGAAATGAACCATTATTAAGGGATGCAGAGTCACTGAAAGTCAACTGTTTTGAAGCATCTGCAATGACTGGGCTGTAAAGCAGGTGCAGGTTACAAAGACATGGGCCTCTAAGCTCCCTATAGCTGCCCTTTCAAGGCAGACTTTGAAGAAAATGTTTGAATTGTGTGAAAAAAACTGGTAGCTGTTAACTAATTCTCTATTTTAAGATAAAAAGAATATATGAATTTACTTGCATATTTTCTAATTGGTTTATAGCAGTGGTTCTCAACCTTCCTAATGGTGCAATGTATTTTCATTGTTACAAAGGGGTTGCAACTCACAGGTTGAGAACTGCTGGTTTATAGGCTCACATATACTCTTTAAATTTCTTTAATGAAATATTTTCCCTAATTTTTGGACTCAGTTCATGTATTAGTCAGAGTTCTCCAGAGAAGCAGTCAACAGGATATGTGTGTATGTCCATAACCATCTGTCTAGATACTTATTTTAAGGAATTGGCTCAAATGATGGTAGCAGTGGTTCTCAACCTTCCTAATGCCACAGTGTATTTTCATTGTTACAAAGGGGTGGCAACCCACAGGTTGAGAACCGCTGCTGTAGAGACTGCAAGTCCACAGTTTTCAGGGCACACTGGAGACCTGAGGGAAGTGAGTGTTCTGTTCTTTGGGGTGGTAACCATCCTGGCTGAGTGGTATTGTGATATTTGTTTTTTTTTTTTTTTTTTTTTTACTTTTTGGAGCTAAGGACTTGCTCTCTTTATTGTCCATGGCATCACAGCTCACAGCAGCTTCACACTCTTGGGCTCAAGTGATTCTCTTGCCTCAGCCTCCTGAGTAGCTGGGACTACAGGCTCCTGCCAAAATGCCCAGCTAGTTTTTCTGTTTTTAGTAGTGATGGGGTCTTGGTCTTGCTCAGGCTGGTCTTGAACTCCTAAGCTCAAGTGATCCACCCTCCTCGATGTCCTAGACTATTGGGATTACAAATGGGAGGCACCTTGCCCACCCTGTTTTCTGTCTCTTGACAGCAGCCATTCTGCTGAGCGGGAGGTGGACTCTCGCTGTGGCCCCTTACGGTGGCCCTGATTTGCAGCTCTGTGATGGTCAGGGACAGAGAGTGTCGTTCTTTCATGTGCTTATCCACCCTCATGTGTCTTCTTTATAGGACTGTCTGTTAAAAGTCCTTTGTCCATTTCTAACTGGGCTGCTTGTTTTTTCTGTTGTTGAATTTGTGGAGTTCTCTATACTTTCTGGATATTGATTACTTATTAGCTATGTAACTCAAAAATTTTCCCATTTTGTGTGTGGTCTTTTTACTCTGTTGGTAGTGTTTTGATGTACAAAATTAAAAAAAATTAAGACTTGGAGCGGTGGCTCATGTCTGTAATCCCAGCACTTGGGAGGCTGAGTTGCCTGAGCTCACCAGTTTAAGACCAGCCTGAGCAAGAGTAAGACCCTGTCTCTAAAAATAGCTGTCCCAGCTACTAGGGAGGCTGAGGCAGGAGAATCCCTTGGGCCCAAGAGTTTGAGGTTGCTGTGAGCTGTGATACCACAGCGCACTCCTGGGGGTGACAAAGTGAAACTCTTGTCTCAAAAAAAAAAAAAATTTTTTTTTTATGAAGTCCAGTTTGTTTATTTTTTTGTTGTTGTTCCCTGTGCCTTTGGTGTCATATCTGAGAAATCATACCCAAATTCAGTGTTGTGAAGTTTCTGCCCTATGTTTTCTTTAAGATTTTTATTGTTTTTGGTCTTACCTTAGGTCTTTGGTGTTGAGCTGCTTTTGTACGTTGTGTAGCTGTGGGCGTTGGGTTTTCCTAACATTGTTAAGAAGACTGTCTTTCCCCCCGGGTGACCTTGGCACCCTTGGCAGAAATCATTTGACCCTATATTGTGCAGTTGGTTTTTGCATATTAATCTTGGAGTTGACAATTTTCCCTGAGTTATGAAACTCACTTAATAATTTCAGTGAATTATATGTAGATTTCTTTGTACAGAAAGAAATCTTTCTTTTACATCATACTTTCTATGGATAATGAGTTTATTTTTCTGCAGTCTGTATCTGTATGTATTTTCTATGTTACTGCTTCAACTTAGACCTCTACTGTGATGTTGAACGTAAGGATTGATGTCTACTTTCTTGTTTCAGTGGGAAACTTTTCATGTTTTGCCATTAAGTATGATATTTGCTGTGACATGCTGTTTGGTTCTCTTCCTCAACGTTGAAGACATTCCCTTCTCTGTCTAGTTTGCTAAACATTATTATTATTATTATTATTTGAGATGGAGTTTTACTATGTCACTCTTGGTAGAGTGCTGTGGAGTCATAGGGATTTCAAACTCTTGTCACAGCAATTTCAAACTCTTGGGCTTAAGTGATTCTGTTGCCTCAGCCTCCTGAGCAGGTAGGACTACAGGCACCTGCCACAGTGCCAGGCTATTTTTGTTATTGTTGTTGTTATTGTAGTCGTCATTGTTTCACAGGCCCGGGCTGGGTTTGAACCTGCCAGCCCCGATGTATGTGGCTGGTGTCCTAACCACTGAGCTACAGTCTCTGAGCCTTACTAAACAATTTTTTTAATTAAATCATAGCTGTGTACATTAATACAATCATGGGGCACTATATGTTGGTTTTATATACAATCTGAAATATTTTCATCAAACTGGTTAACATAGCCTTCACGGCATTTTCTTATTGCATTAAGACATTTGTATTCTACATTTAGTAAATTTCACATGTACCCTTGTAAGATGCACCATAGGTGTGGTCCTACCAATTACCCTCCCTCCACCCATCCTCCCCCTCCCCTCCCCTTAAACATTTTTATCATAAACTGTTAAAACTGTTTGAACTTTGGGTTTTCTTTATGGGAAAATGTCTATGGATTCAGTTTATTTAGTAAGTTACAAAACTTCATATTTTCTGTTTCTTTATTCATCACTTTGGGTTAAGTTGCTTTTTTTTTTTTTTTGAGACAGAGTCTCACTTTGTCCCCCTGGGTAGAGTGCGCTGGTATCATAGCTCACAGCAACATCAAACTCTTGGGTTCAAATGATTCTCTTTCCTCAGCCTCCTGAGTAGCTGGGACTATAGGTGTCTGTCACAATGCCCGGCTATTTTTAGAGATAAAGTTTTACTTTGGCTCAGGCTGGTCTTGAACCTATGAGCTCAGGCAATCCACCTGCTCAGCTCTCAGAGTGCTAGGATTATAGGTGTGAGCCACTGGGCCTGGCCCAAGTTGCATTTTCTTTTCTCTCTCTCTCTCTCTCTTTTTTTAAGAGGCCAAGTCTCACTTTGTTGCCCTTGGTGGAATGCTGTGGTGTCACAGCTCACAGCAACCTCTAGCTCTTGGGCTTAGGCGATTCTCTTACCTCAGCCTCCCCAGTAGCTGGGACTACAGGCACCTGCCACAGTGCTTGGCTATTTTTTTGTTGCAATTTGGCTGGGACTGGGTTCGAACCTGCCAGCCTCAGTATATGGGGCTGGCACCCTACTTACTGAGCCTAGGCGCCACCCCAAGTTGCATTTTCTTGGCACTTGTTAATTCATCCCAATGTTCATGTCTTTTTTCTTTTTTTTTGGCTGGGCTGGGTTTGAACCTGCCAACTCTGGCATATGGGCCGGTGCCCTACTCCTTTGAGCCACAGGTACTGTCCTTTTTTTTTTTTAAGACAGCATTTTACTATGTTGCTTTTGGTGGACTACCATGGCACCATAACTCACAGCAACCTCAAACTCTTGGGCTGAAGTGATTTTCTTCCTCACCCTCTCAAGTAGCTGGGACTATAGGTGCCTGCCACAATGCCCTGTTATTTTTATTTATTATTATTATTTTTTTTAACTTTGTACATTGATGCATTTATGGGGTTTAGGGTACTGCTTTGATATGCAATGTGAAAGCCCTGTTATTTTTAGAGGTGAGGTCTCGCTCTGATTCAGGCTGGTCTTGAACCCATGAGCTCAGGCAATGTACCTGCCTCGCCCTTCTAAGTGCTGGGGTTATAGGCGTGAGCCAGTGCGCCCGGCCTCTGTTCAGTTTTCATATCGGATATTTGCACCTTTTCATTTTCTCTTGAGTAATTTTGAGTGTGTGCTAATTTCTTTTGAATAATTAACTTTTGACCTTGTTGGTTCTCAGTGTTGTATTTTTTTCTACTTTATTACCTTTTGCTTATATCTTTATTATTTTGTTTCTTCTACTTTCTTTGGGTTAGTTTTCTAGTGTCTTTTAAAAACTTCAGATGAATTTTCTTTGCTTTTCTCCTTATATTTGTTCCAAATATCTTTATTTAAAGCTATGACTTTCTGAGAATGGCTTCGGTGGCATAACACATTTCAAAGGTAGCTCATACTGACAGAGTCCCTGCCTTGCTCAGATGTGATGTGGTTCTGGTCCCTTCTGGTGGTAGGTGTGGGTCCACCCTCTTCCCAGACAGCTGAGCTGGTCATCTCTTTGTGGGGTGAGGGAGGAGTGCTCTGCTGTCCTGAAGCTGGAGGTGGGGTGGACCCTGGCTTGGGTGTTGGTGGAACTGTGGGGCCATGGCAGAGGCCATTTGTCCAGAAGCTTGGCTGGGGCTGTGCATGCCATTACCATGCACAGGTGCCATGGTATTTTGTGTCACTAGGTTGTTGCGCCCTTGGCCACTTTGTGCACCACAGAGCACAGCAGCAGCATTCAGAGTTGCTGCTGAAGGTGACAGGGCTGTCCTTCCCCCACCCTCCGACGTGAGGTGAAGGGTAGAAAGGTAGTAAGCATTATCCTGGCACTGTAAACAGAGCCGTACTCCTGGCTGAGGCGTATTGGGGAACCAGGATTATTTGGTCCCCTTCCTGGGGCTCCTGACAGGCAATGTTGTCTCACCCCTCCTGTTGCCTTACAGATTGTGACGTCCGCGTCCACAGACCTTCAGGATTACACCTACTACTTTGTCCCGGCACCCTGGCTATCAGTCAAGCTTCTGAGGCTGCTGCAGTGCTACCCACCCCCAGGTAATGGCCCTGCCGCCAGGTGGGGCTCTGCCCCAGCCTTTCATGGGGGATTCATTTAGTTCAGAAGGGAGTTGATAGCCCACATCTTGTCCCGGAGCCTCTGCTGTTGCTGCCACCCACATCTTGGCTTTCATGGAGTGGCTGTTGAGGTTGGATTTGTCTGTGATTTTGTGGAGTGTCAGATGTGTGCAGCTTTTTTGAGGCAGTTTTTTAAAATTAAAACTTGAAACTATTAGGAACTTGTATCCTAAATTTCAGTCATCAGTATAATGTTTCTATACATGTCAAAGCTACTTTCTTGTTTCTCTTTCATCCTGAGACATTCCATTTGACTCGTAAGGTGCATGTCTAGAAACAGAATTTCTTGGTGGAAGAATATACATTAAAATTGTTACATATTCCAAGTCACCTTCTACAGAGATTACTTTGTTGTTCTAATCTTTATATTTTAATTTTTTTTTTTTTTAATTTTTATTTTTTTGAAACAGAGTTTCACTTGTTGCCCTCGGTAGAGAGCTGTGGTGAGCCATAGCTCACAGAAACCTCAAACTCCTGGGCTTAAGTGATTCTCTTGCCTCAGCCTCTCAAGTAGCTGGGACTACAGGCACCTGCCACAACACCTGGCTATTTTTTGTTGCAGTTGTCATTGTTATTTAGTTGACCTGGGCGGGTTCGAACCCTCCAACTTTGGTGTATGTGGCTGGCACCATAACTGCTGTGCTACGGGTGCACCGCCTTTAATGTTTATTTTCATAAAGGATGTTTTCTTTGTAACTTTCTGTATGAAACATCTTTTGATCTTGAAGTAGAAACACTGGTCATGTTGAGTAGGGTCCCTGTGCCTCACTGGGTTGAAGGGGCCTCCCACAGAGCTGGGGCTAGAGTTTCTGATTTGATGTGGTTTGCAGAATCTTCGCCCTCCTCAATCCTCACAGGGGCCAGCTGTTCTCCATTGGTGGTTTTGTTGCAAACTGGATGTGCTGCTGTTTTTTAATAGATAATGTTGCATGAGCTTTTTTGATATTCTGGTATTTTGTTGCTTTCTCATTCTTTTTTGGTTCATTATCTTCTTCTGGTTCTAGTGGAACCTTAAAATTCTTTGTTTCTTTTTGAGAGATTCTCAATTTGTCACCCTCAGTAGAGTGCTCTGGTATGATAGCTGACAGCAACCTCTAACTCTTTGGCTCAAGTGATCCTTTTTCCTTAGCCTCTGGAGTAGCTAGGACTATAGGTGGCTGCCATAAGCCTCGACTAGTTTTTCTATTTATAATAGAGATTGGATCTTGCTCTTCCTTTGGCTGGTCTTGTACTCATGAGCACAAGTGATCCACCTACCTGGGCCTCCTAGAGTGCTAGGATTATAGGTGTGAGCCACTCTGCCCAGCCCAAATTGTTTCTTTTTTTACTGTTTACATTTTCTGTTTCTTTTAGAATTATCTCAGGTAGAGGAAACCTTTTGTCCCCCTTTTCCTTCAACTCTTTTATGATGCATCTTACTGTGTCTCTCAGATTTTATTTCCTTTAGATTTATGTAATTTGTGTCTCAGCAGAGCGTTCTGTGTGTCATTTGCATTGAAGTATATGTGCAGTTACTGTGGCTGTTAAGCCCTCTGACATCATGTGGACAGGGACACTTACCACCCATTTTCGCACAGTTCTGTGAATACTCTCACCTGTGTACTCAAATGAGGATAAACCATATTCAAAGTGGAAGATGTGCATTGTGTTGGGAGAGCCTCTTCCCTGAGGTGTGCAGCCAGGACAGGGGTGGTGGGTCTGGGAGCCTGGCTGGCACCTTTCTATCTCGCCCAGAAGATCCTGCGGTACGAGGCCGCCTGACAGAGTGCCTGGAGACTGTCCTGAACAAAGCCCAGGAACCACCAAAGTCAAAGAAAGTTCAGCACTCAAATGCAAAGAATGCTGTGCTCTTTGAGGCCATCAGCTTAATCATTCACCATGACAGGTGAGTTGCCTGCCACAGAAAGGCTACCTCCTGAACACCTGTGCTTCTCTTTTTGCTGACATTACATGGAGTAGGCAGGACATGTCTACATTTATCCTTTCCATGGTTCTGCAGTGCACTTGGCCTTCCCTTCCTTCCGAGCTGTGTGTGTGTTCTGTGCCCATGAGCTCCCTCCTGTCCTCCCTTCTCCAGCCTGGCGTGTCCTCTCTAATCTTGGACTCAACCACCACTGCTTTGCTGGTTGTGCTCCCTCCAGGGCCTTTCTTGCTTACTGGCAGCCCCACTCCTGCCTGGTTCCTCACATAATCCTGTAGAGGGGAGGAGAAAATGGCTGTGGCTTTCCTGGGGCATGAGCTGTGCTGTTTTGGTCTGGGCAATCCCGGGCAATGGTACGATAGCCATGTCTGCCCATATAGTGCAGAATAGGTGAGGCGGTGGTTATTGGCTCGCCTGGGCGGGCTCCCTCCTCGCCTCTGCTGCTCAGCTCCCATGGTACATGCCCTCCCCCCCTCCATGTTCTTACCTGCTTTAGGGTTCTGTGAGCACCACAGCATAGCTTGCAGGCAGGGCTGTTGGAGACACCCACTGGGCCTTGGTGACGAAGAGCACACCAAGCCGTGGGTAGGTGTTCTCTGTGACTAGCTAAAACCATTTCTCACAGTTGTCTTTTAACAAAGGTAGTTTCCCAGGGAAGTCTGAGAGTTACACTTCAACAGGATTAGAGACTTAAAACTTGCAGAATCAGGAAACCTTGTCCCTGTTACATGGGTGTGAAGAGAAGTGCTGTCACTAGGAGGCAACATAGAGCAGGCGGAGACTTAACTGAGTTCTTTGGCCACTGCACTTCCCCTCCTTGCCTCTTCTTCAGTCTCCTCTCAGGACTCCTGCCCACTGTCCATGAGGGCTGCCCCTGCTGCGGTCACAGTTCTGCCACACCTTGACCAGCAGCGTGGTGCAAGGTCCTTCCGTTCTCAGCTCTCTGGAGTTGGTGGGATTCTGCAGAGTTGCTCAGAAAAGCCCTGGAGGCCCATGGTTTGCTTTCATAGTGACTTGTGGGCAGATTGATGCAGAACCACCAGCTGGGTTTGAGGCATCCTCATCTTAGGCAGCATGGAAGTGTTTAGCAAGGTGCAACCATGGCTGGGAGCTTAGTCCCCTTTCCCTCCATGCAGCGAGCCCAACCTGCTGGTGCGTGCCTGCAACCAGCTGGGCCAGTTCCTACAGCATCGTGAGACCAACCTGCGCTACCTGGCCCTGGAGAGCATGTGTGCACTGGCCAGCTCCGAGTTTTCCCACGAGGCCGTCAAGACGCACATCGACACCGTCATCAATGCCCTGAAGGTATGTACTCTGACCTGGGGTGCTCACTCCCCCAGGTGCCCTGGCCCTACTGCAGAGCTCTGCAGGACGGAGTGCTTCCTGTTGACACAGATTCCTCTCAGGACTGAGCTGGACCCCGCCTAGTGCATTCTCTACCCTGCCCTGAGGTCCTGTCTCAGCTCAAGGCCAGATTGCCCTGCTGTGGTCAGAATAGCCCTGTTCTCTGTTGGGTAGTTGTGTCTCTGCTGTGGAAAGGTCACGATATTTGGTTTCACATAATAGAGTCCTGACAAATATTTCAGGAAATAAAAACAATTCTTTTTGGTAGAAAGATGAAATATTTTATGCTTTTTATCTCTAAGAAAATGCCTGTTTTCCGAAGGGAAATGTACTTTTTTCAAGGATTAAAATTCCAGAGTCGGAAGAGCCCTGTGATTTCTCTTCCCCATTGTCTGCCTTTGTCCTCCATGATCCAGTGCACCCAGCATCTGCTACATCCCTGTCAGCACAAGTGTGCGAGGAAACAGAAGGCAGCGGGGACACTCCACATCCCTCGTTCTCACCCCAGCCTCACAGCTATGCCCACTTTGCTCCTTGGTATTAACATGTAACTCACGGCTGCTTTGGGTGATTATTTGGTTCTTTTGTTTGTCTATTTTGTACAAATGAGTCTCACTGTGTACCTGAGGCTGCTCTTAAACACCAAGGCTAAAGTGATCCTCCTGCCTCGGCCTCCTGAGTAGCTAGGACTACAGGTGCCTACCACCATGCTGAGCTAATTTCTCTGTTTTTAGTAGAGACTGGGTTTTGCTCTTGCTCTGGCTGGTCTTAAACTCCTGAGCTCAAGCAATTCACCTCCTTGGCCTCCCAGAGAGCTGAGATTACAGGTGTGAGCCACTGCCCCCAGCCTGGGTACCTATTTTGAACAAGAGTCTGCTGAGGGGTTGGGCCTCTTGGGGTTAGGTCAGCACCCAGTGCTATTAGTGCCTGCTCTGTTCTTCACTGGTGAGTGTCCAGGGATAGCAGTAGTAGCCTCCAAAGTGTTTCCCAGACCTGCACTGGGGCTTTAGGCCCTGCTGTGCTGTGTGGCCTGTGAAGGCCTCATGCTGCGTTCTTGGGTGAAGTGAAAGAACCTGCTTTGTGACTAGCTCCCTGGCAACTCGGGAGGTGCTGATCTGTGACCACACAATGGAAAGGCCTGACGACCATGCCGGGCACTGTGTTCAGGCCTCAGAGAAGCTGGCCAGGGATGAGTGAGCAGATGGATCTTTATTCTAGGCCATCTGAACCTGTTTGGTCTGAGCGTAGAGATCGAGGGGGGAAAGTGAGTTGGGGGTGAGGGGCTCTGTGTGTGTGTGGGGCCTATTGGCTACCAGAAATGGACAGTGAGTAAGGAGAAGTCAGAGGGCGTTGGAAAGGGGCTGCCCTGCCTGTCTGGGTTAAAGTATCTGCATGCTGATGCAGTGGATGTAGCACCCACCTGGCCTGTGCTTCACTCCCCTAGACCGAGCGGGATGTGAGTGTGCGGCAGCGGGCTGTGGACCTCCTCTATGCCATGTGTGACCGCAGCAATGCCCAACAGATTGTGGCTGAGATGCTGAGCTACCTGGAGACGGCCGACTACTCCATCCGAGAAGAGATCGTGAGTCCTGATGGCCTCCATCAAGCCCTGTCCGGCCACAGATGTGGCTGCAGATGCAGGGTCTCCTTTGTGTTTTGTGGTTCTGCTCAGCCAGCTTGACGGGATCATGCCTGGATCCCATGTTAAAGCCCCCTTGGCCTCAGCTTTTCAATCAGCACTTCCAGGAGAGCTTTTCTGTCTGCATAGTAATGGAAGTGCCCACTATTCACGGCCTTCTTGGCCTGTCCTTGCAGGTCTGAGCTGAGCTCTGCATGTCATGTCCTGTATATTTCTTGATGTCTCTAGGGAGGAAGGCTCTAAGCCATAGTTTAGTGGACAGTGTTGTTTTGTCATTGCCATGGTAGGCACACATACCTGCCAAAGCCGTATAAAATTTAGCAAACTCTTGTGTGCAAGACTGAATGTAACCCAGAGCATGAGGGAAGAATTGGTGATGGCCACATGGCCCACAGAGAAGAGGGCCTGAGCTGTCTTGTGCACTCAGCTGAGGGGTCGCCTCTCAGTGTTGACTATTACACAGACGGTGGGATTCGAGTGGGGAAGCCACCAACACGTTGTTCTATATTAGAAAATTGGGTTGGCCTTTGTCCTGTCACTAGCCAGGACCACAGCCTCTCCATTGTATGAAAAGTATTTTCTTTCTTTCTTTTTTTTTTTTTTTTTGAGAGATAGGATCTTGCTCTGTTACCCAGGCTGGGGTACAGTGGTGTAATCACAGTTCACTATAGCCTCTTACCTCCTGGGCTCAAGTGATCACCTGCCTCAGCTTCCTGGGTAGCTGGGACAACAGGAGCAGGCCACTATGCCTGGCTAATTAAAACATTTTTTTTGAAGAGATAGAGTCTTACTAGGTTGCTCAGGCTGGTCTTGAATGGCTGGGCTCAAGAGATCCTTTCATTTTTGCCTTGCAAATTGCTGGGGTTATAGGTGTGAGCCATTGTGCCTGGTTGAAGACCATTTTCTTATTTGTCTTTTTAGGGGACAAAGTGCAGCTTGGGCTCCTTGGGAGCTTTGGTACAGGTGACAGGATTGCCCTAAGTGGGGATGTGGTTGTGCTGGTGGGGTGGGACCTGTGGGCCTCAGGGTTCTTTTATTGAATGAGGCTCAGGTGTTGGTGCCTTGGTGCTGAGAGGTACTAGCACTGCCTGGACCTCAGAACAGCACTGCATTTGCCCACAGCAGGGGGTGCTTTCCATGGAGCCCCTCAGGTGGTAGATTCCTGACCATGAGCCTGGTGGGGAGGGAGGCTCCAAGGGCAGGGGCTGGGTAGGAGTGTGGGAATCTGCTGGTCAGGTGGCCTATTCACCCCAGCCAGTGGTTTGTATCTGTTCTGGCTGGGTCAGCATGGCCTGGCCTTGGATCCTGTGGTGGGTGGGTTAGCTCTGGGCGTGTCAGAGGCAGAGGTGTGAGCTTTTCATTGTTATCTTTGGGCATGGAGTATGAGACACATACTGTCCAGTTCAGGGCATGTTAGTGCATGTTGTCTGGGTCTGGAGGTCCAGACCTGGGCCATACCTACTCTCTGCTGCAAGGGGGCCACATCCCTTTCTTGGACAGACTGAGCAGGACCCCTGGTCTCCGTGTGTTTCGGGGGGGATGACTGGAGGGAGTACCCATACCTGGGGGCCTTGGAGGGCTTCTTGTGGAGGTGATAGTGGCCTGTTCAATAGACAGCCGTGGTGCTGAGGCCACTGGGAAGGCAGGAGGGGGCCAGTGTGGCTCTGAGGGGCCCCATGTGTGCACTGTGGACTAGGATGGGGCTTAGAGGCAGTGTCTTTGGAATGGTGTGCTGGAAGTGTCACAGAGTTGGTTTAGCGACTACAGGATGTAGGCAGTGGCCCTGGGGCTGTGCTCAGGAGCACCAGAGGGGCTGGCTGGAGGGTGTGGGTGGGCACAACAGGGCACGGGATGAAGGAGTGGAGGGTCTCTGTGAAGAGTGAAGGGAGATAAACAGGGCCGGGGGTGCCAGTGTTTGAGGGGACGGAGGAGAAAAGGGACTGCCAGGTGAGGCTCTTTGGGAGATCAGCCAGAGTAGGAAGGAGCACCAGAGTGGGGCTGCCCCAGGGCTGGGCCTTTGGGAGGGTGAGGGATAGCAGTGGCCTGGCCTGGACTGCAGCCTGGAGACAGCTCCTGTGAGGGTGGCATTGTTGCCATATGAGGCTCCCTTGTGCAAACGACTGGGCCTTTGGTCTTTTACTGGTGGGTGGGCTGCTGTCCTCATTTAAGACAGTGACTTAGACTCTTGGGGCTCTGGGCTCCTCTGGAGACCTATGAGAGCCCCTATGCATCCTGAGCTTTTGTAGAGATGCTATGAGAGCCCCTATGCATCCCGAGCTTTTGTAGAGGGCTTCTTCCTGAAGCCCTCGCTTGGGCTTTAGGTGACAGCCAGATCTCAGGGTAGCTGATGGCCTGTGGCTACCTGTCCTAAGCAGCCTCCCCACAGGTGCTGAAGGTCGCCATTCTAGCCGAGAAGTACGCTGTGGATTATGCCTGGTATGTGGACACCATCTTAAACCTGATACGGATCGCGGGTGACTATGTGAGTGAGGAGGTGTGGTACCGAGTCATCCAGATTGTCATCAATCGAGATGATGTGCAGGGCTACGCTGCCAAGACCGTGTTCGAGGTGAGGCCCAGCAGGGTAGGGAGCCTGTCTGGATGGCAGTGGTGGTTTCCGGGGGTGTTCCTGGACTCCCTTCTAGCACTTCCTGGAGATTCTGGGTCTTCTGCTTCTGAGACCTTTATTGACTCTGTTTCTTCTCACACTAATTCCCAAACTTTTGGTTTACAAGGGTCCACTAGAGAAAGCTGCCCAGCCTCGTGCCTCACACTGTCCTTCTGTGCCTATGCCTGACATCTCCTCTTAGAGCTGGTGTCCCCAGTGTGTACAGGACCTGGAAATGCTAAGGAGCAAGGGTGGGGCTCAGCTGGGGACAGGACACATCGCCAGCTGCTCACGTGTCAATGGTTTTGCAGGCCCTTCAGGCCCCAGCGTGCCATGAGAACCTGGTCAAAGTGGGTGGCTACATCCTAGGGGAGTTTGGAAACTTGATCGCTGGGGACCCCAGGTCCAGGTAAGAGACCCTGGGGGGGTTCTGGCTGGGCTTGCGAGGCTGGGTGCAGTGTGGCCAGTGTCCTCACATGGGTGAGATGGCCTGAGACTCAAAGTTGGGCCTCACCGAGAAGTCCTGTAAGGCCACTTCTGTTTTGAGTTGATCTTTTATATACCTGCAAGCAACACAAAAACAGGTGTAGTTGACAGAGTCGGTTTCGAATGGCTGACATTGTTAGAGAGTGTTTGCAGTTACATTGGGAACTTGAGGTGAGGGACTGGCGAGCGTCTGGTCCCTCCCCTGCTGGGGCATGTAGGCGAGTCAGGCCAGCTGATACGTACCCCCGTCATCCCCTCCCTGCCCCCAGCCCTCTGGTCCAGTTCAACCTGCTGCACTCCAAGTTCCACCTGTGCAGTGTGCCCACCCGGGCGCTGCTGCTGTCCACCTACATCAAGTTTGTGAACCTCTTCCCGGAGGTGAAGACCACCATCCAAGATGTGCTGCGCAGTGACAGCCAGCTGCGGAATGCAGATGTGGAGCTGCAGCAGCGTGCTGTGGAGTATCTGCGGCTCAGCACTGTGGCCAGCACCGACATTCTGGTAGGCCAGAGCAGCGGGGGTGCTGCTGCCCATGCCAGCCTGCTCCATAGTATGTCCTGGAGCCTTGAGTTGGGCTTTGAGGGTGAAGGGGGTCTCTGGACCAGGCGCTCCCTTTGTTCTTCCCAACAAGGCAACTGTCCTGGAGGAGATGCCCCCATTCCCAGAGCGCGAGTCCTCCATCCTGGCAAAGCTCAAGAAGAAGAAGGGCCCGAGCACGGTGACAGACCTGGAGGACACCAAACGGGAGAGGAGTGTGGACGTAAACGGGGGTCCCGAACCTACACCGGCCAACACCAGTGCTGTGGTGGGTCCCTTCCCGCTGTGTATCAGACCCACCAGGGCCCTGTCCTGGATTCCAGGCCAACATTCACTTGCCAGGAGAGTTTGTTGTAGCTCTCAGGGTGAGCGCTGTGAGCCCTTGTAGCTGCCCAGGCTCAGGCCCTTTCTAGCACCAGGTGCTCTGTGCTCCCTGGTCACACCCCTGGCTGGCCTCCCCGGGGCCAGTGTTTGCCTGCTGGACATGTCTTCCAAGTGTCACCTCAGGTTCAAATGGCACTGCTTCCTGCCCATCCCGTGTGTTTTAGGGCAGGAGGTTGCCCCTCTCTTGAAGGACGGCCTTACACTGGAGGTAGGATGGGTTCGACGTGCCTATTATGGGGGTTTTCTGTAGCAAGTTGGGTTACAGCTCATTTTCCATCTGTGTGACCTGACAAAAACAGTCACAAACGTGAAAATCTCCTTTGGGTGAGAAGTGTCATTTTGAGAGTTGTAGTTGTGTTTGCTTTCTCTTTCCAACTGGAGTGGGAACTCGCAGTGGGCAGGATCTGGCTGTCCTGTCAGAGCTTCACTCTGCAGACCACTGTGTTGCCTCCACCCACTCCTCAGAGGGTCTCTGTCTGGGTTGTGTAGGCTCCACTAGTCCTGTAAGAGGGAATTATGCAGGGATTTGTTCCCTCTCCAGGGTGGTGGCCCACTGATGTCAATTATGTACCATGGGCAGAATGACCACAGCCTGGAGGTTTTGTCAGGAAAGTGTTTCCTAGGCTGGGCATGGTGGCTCACACCTGTAATTCCAGCACTTTGGGAGGCCAAGGCAGGTGGATTGCTTGAACTCACAAGTTCTAAGACCAGCCTGAGCAAGAGTGAGACCCTATCTCTAAAAAAAAAAAAA
>NW_003852655.1:805024-807576 GCF_000181295.1 Otolemur garnettii | reverse complement strand
TTTTTTAGAGACAGGGTCTCACTCTTGCTCAGGCTGGTCTTAAACTTGTGAGTTCAAGCAATCCACCTGCCTTGGCCTCCCAAAGTGCTGGAATTACAGGCGTGAGCCACCAGGCCCAGCCGTTACTTGACTTTTTGGATGTGGCTGTGAGAAATGAGGAGAACCTGGGCCTCAGGCCTTTGGTCATACGCAGGTTTGCCTAGGGAGGTCTAGGATGGACTTTGAAGTGGGCCTGGGACTCAGCTTTGGTGCTTGGCCACGTGGCTTAGGAGGAATCAGGCAGAAGTTGCTGGCTTGAGTATGAGCGACACATAGTGAGGGCTTAGCAAGACGACCTGGCAACAAGGGGTGTCCTGTCCTTGGGGAAAAGCCTCTCAAAAGTTCATGGGTTCAGGCTACAGGCCCTGTAGCTGTGGGTGGTGCCAGGGAGGGGTACCTGCCTACAATTGTGAGTGTTTTAAAATGCAACACGGTGCACTAACTTTGCATTGATGTGAAAGGGCTTTAGAGTCTGGTCTCAGAGGGTTATTATATGAACTGATTTTTTGCCTTTATGGATGTCTAGGGGGACAATGATAAGTCATTCGTGATGAGTCTTCAAGGAAGGACGTCTGATATCTGTGTTTTTTGCCTGTAAAGCTCCAGTAGTGCCCTGTGGTCACAGAGGTGATCATGCCCCCCACAGCTCACCGTGCTCTGGCTGGGTGGTAGTGTCCCAGTGCTGAGACTGGCTGCATAGCATCAGAGTGTGAACATTGGTTTTGTGGGTGCAGCAGGTCCTTGTGAACAGCCCAGAGCAGAGCCAGCCCTACCCTTGCTCAGCCCCTTGTTTGTGGGAGCTGAGGCTCCTGTGCAGTGGATTTTGAGCGGCAGGTGAGAGTCATGTCCAGCTCAGTGGGGATGTCATGGTGGCTCTTCTCATGCCTTTGCCCAGGATTGAAAAGTAGTTATTTTTAAAAAGGCGTCTATTCTGTAAAGTTAACAACTTTCTCTCCATAACTGAATTAAATTTAATGACTAAGAATGCACTCTAGTTAGTTGCTTGCTTTTTCATCTTTTAAAACGTACTCTTGGCTCAGTGCCGTAGCACAGTGGTTACTGTGCCCGCCACATACACCAAAGGTGGCGGGTTCAAACCCAGTTTGGGCCAGCTAAACAACTGCAAGAACAACAACAAAATGTACTCTTGTGGCCAGGCGTGGTTGCTCACACCTGTATCCTAGCACTCTGGGAGGCCGAGGTGGGTGGATTGCCTGAGCTCATGAGTTTGAGACCAGCCGGAGCAAAAAAGCAAGACCCTGTCTCTACTAAAAATACAAAAACTGAGGCAAGAGGATCGCTTGAGCCCAAGACTTTGAGGTTGCTGTGAGCTATGACATCACGGCACTCTACCCAGGGTGACAGCTTGAGACTCTGTCTTAAAGAAAAAACAAAAACCCTATTCTTGTTTTGGAGAACTTACAGTAACATACGTGGTCTTATTTCTTAAACCATACATATCTTTGTGATCACTTTTATGGGAAAAGTTTTTTCAGAACTATTTTTACATTCAGAGAGGGTTTGTGAGAAGATGTAGGCTGTGTTTTTAGTCATATGACATTGTAACTGATGTTTGAAGCTTAGGTGTCTGTAGTCTTAACTCTGGGGTATGCCTGTTTCTAGGAGATGGTTGGTATCCCTCACTTACTGGTCACTCGCTGACCTGTGTGTGTCCTGTGGGGAGGCTATAGTGCAATGGGGGCCCAGTGCATGGCAAGCTGTCTAGAGCCGACCAAGCCCGGTGCTGTGTTCTGATGCTGTCCTTCCTTCTTTTCCAGTCTACACCTTCTCCATCAGCAGACCTGCTGGGTTTGGGGGCACCCCCTGCCCCTGCAGGGCCCCCACCCTCCTCTGGTGGTGGGCTACTCGTGGATGTGTTCTCAGACTCTCCCTCTGCAGTCGCCCCTCTTGCTCCCGGCTCTGAAGACAACTTTGCCAGGTAGTTGGGTTTCCTTAGTCCTGGAGACAGGACTGGCACTCCTAGCCTGACTTTTGCATGGTTGCAGCCCTCTGGACAGAGGTGGGCAGCAGTGTTCCCTCCCAGGTCACTGCTTGGGAGAGCCCTGGGAACTACTGCTGTGTGAGGGCTTTGCTCTGTCACTCCTCTCTCTCGATTGTGGACTGCCACTGCTCATGACAGAATCATTGTTCTCAGGAGGGAAGAATGAGGTGAAAGAGGCCACGTGGAGGTGGGCCCAGCATCTCACACCTATGACCCAGCCCTTGGAGGCTGAAGCATGAGGTTGCTTGAGGCCAGGAGTTAGCGGCTGCAGTGAGCTGTGATGATGCCACTGCACACCAGCCTGGGTGACAGAGTAAGACTGTCTCAAAAAACAAAACAAAACAAAAAATACTCCCCAAACTAGCAGCTCCCAGTGGGCTGGGTTGTTGGTTGTGCATCATCTGTGCAGTGATGTTTGAACCTGTTGTTCAGTGTTTCTCAGGCTGCTAATAAACACCCTTTGTAGCTGTTTATTCTTTCCCCTTCACCCCCTTTCTTTTTTTTTTTTTTT
>NW_003852655.1:798837-803920 GCF_000181295.1 Otolemur garnettii | reverse complement strand
TGGTGCCTTAGCCGCTTGAGCCACAGGTGCCGAGCTGCGATCCTTGTCTTGATCTGCTGCAGGGATCATCAGATGTGCAAGTGGCACGCACTTGTTCAGGGTGGGGTGTGGATGCTTCTAGCCAAACACAGCTGATGCAGTAGCAGTGTGGGGAGGCTGCGTCTCATGGGCCTTCTGTGTGGCTTTTATTCACCCCTCGAATTCCTTGGGGTTGAGCTGCAGTTCAAACGAGCCTCAAAAGAACAACCAACCAAAGTCACTGACTGTAAGGGCTTCTCTGGTCATGCAGCGGGTGATCAGAACACATTTCAGTCTAGAATGGCTTAGTCAAGGCCAGATGTGTAAACTAGCCCTGGTGTGGAGTTCACACTGGCTGTGGTGCGGCAGCCCAGCCCCAGGTGCAGTGAGAGAGTGGGCCTTTTCTGCCAGCTCCCCTGCCCAGCACTTCTCCTTTTACAGGGCAGTCATCCACTGGGGGAGATGTGCCAGCACATCCTTTAGATGTGTTGTGGGTGTCTGCTCTGTGCACCACTCACCCGAGGAGAGCCTATGGGGCTGGAGGAGGGCACTGGTCTTGCTAGTCTTACGGGGAGCCGGGCATGGGGTGGGACAGGGCCGGTCTGCCCCTCGAGCCCTATGCTGTTGCCATTTTTCCTGTCGTCTTCCTGAGGACTTCCTCAAGGTGCCAGTGGACCACTGTGTGTGCCAGCAACACCGAGCCCTGTGAGGTGGCCAGTGGCAGCAGCTTCAGTACAACAGAATTAGTGTGAGCGGGCCATTTGCTTTCCAGGTGTGGGCTGCTGCCCGCAACCTCTGTTCCTTATGTGTGGCAGGGGCCAGTGCTGTGCTCTCTGCACTCTGCCTGATCCCCTGAGGCCCCCCCAAGCCACACCCTTGTCCTGGTCAGTAGTATCCCATTTTTGCACTGTGCTGTCTCCCTTGTGCTCACTGGGAACCCACAGCGTATGTGGGAGGGCGCAGGCCACCTGTCCTACCTTCCCCTCTCCCCTGGAGCTGTTCACTGTGCAGTTGTAGTTCATGGTGGAGGAGGCCAGAAAACTTTAAGCTTGTCTGAGATAAATGTAAGAGAAAACTAACAAATATATTTTACTTTTTCTTAATTTTGTGTGGGGTAGATGGATTACCTTATAGTGAGCAAAGCTCCTAAGGCTCCCTGTGCAGTGTAGAGCAGAACTATGCACTGAAGAGCATGGGCCAAGGGCAGTGGGAGCTGCCCAGTGCCCAGTAGGGGCAGGCTGCTTGCCCAAGCATGGGGTGCATCAGCTGGGGGGAGCCAGGGTCTAATGCTGAGGTCCCTGTCTGGATGGGAGCCTGGTACCTGGCCCATCCAGAACGTGTGTGTGTGTCATGCCTGCATCCTGTGTGAGTCAGAGAGAGCCCATTAACCTTTTCCTGCTTAGGAAAAGCAGTGGACCTGGGAGTGGGGTGGGGTGTCAAGCCTCTGCCAGGCTGCCTGCCTCACTGGGCTCTGCTCATGCTCTGTGGCTTGTGGCTGCTCACTATGACGGTCTTTGGGATAATTTTCTACTTTTTCATTCTTCACATCCCATAGAGGCTTTTCTAAAACAAACCCTGGTATTTGCAGTGGGCCGTTTTGAGTGATGCTTGTACTATCCCTTTTCCCTAGGTTTGTTTGTAAAAATAATGGTGTGTTGTTTGAAAACCAGCTGCTTCAAATTGGACTTAAGTCTGAATTTCGGCAGAATTTAGGTATGTATTTTAATTACTTAATTAAAACTTCTCTCAGGGGCTTGGCACCCGTAGACTAGTGGTTAGGGCGCCAGCCACATACACAGAGGGTAGTGGATTCAAAACTGGCCTGGGCCTGCTAAACAACAATAACAAAAACTGTGAGCTATGATGCCATAGCAGTCTACCAAGGACAACGTAGTGAGACTCTGTTCTCAAAAAAATAAACAACAAAAAAAACTCCTCTCAGGAATTATGGGAAATTATAAAAAAATATTTGTAGATCTTACAAGGGATTAGTATCTAGAATATATAAAGAACTCATACATGTCAATAATAAGAAAATGAATCAGTTAAAAAATGGGCAAAGGATTTAAAAAGATACTTCTTCAAAATGGTCAACAAACCCATGAAAAGATGCTCAAAGTCATTAGTCATTAGATAAATGCAACATCAAAACCATATGAAATACCACCTAATGCCTGTTACGATGGCATCATGAAACAGATGAGGGCAGAGGCAAGGATGGGGGGAAGTCAGGCTGTGCTCTCTGTGGGTGTATGACGGAGCAGGTGCAGTGGGAACAGTGTGGCATCTCCTCAGGAAATTAAAAATAGAACCACCATCAGATCCACAGTCCCACTTCTGGGTATCTCCACAAAAGAACTGAAAACGGGTCTTAGGTCTCTGCACGCCCATGTTCATTGCAGCCAGGGATGGAGGCAGCCCAGGTCCACTGACAGATACGTGGACAGTAGAGCATGGCTGGGTCCTGCAGTGGACTATTATTATTCAGCCTTAAAAAGGAAGGACAGGTGGCACCTGTGGCTCAGTGGGCAGGGCGCTGGCCCCGTATACTGAGGGTGGTGGGTTCAAACCTGGCCCTGGCCAAATTGCAACAAAAAAATAGCCAGGCGCTATGGTGGACGCCTGTATTCCCAGCTACTTGGGAGGCTGAGGCAAGGGAATCGCCGAAGCCCAGGAGTTGGAGGTTGCTGTGAGCTGTGTGATGCCACAGCACTCTACTGAGAGCGATAAACTGAGACTCTCTTTACAAAAAAAAAAAAAAAGGAAGGACATTCTGGCCAGGCACAGTGGCTCATGCCTATAAATCCCAGCACTTCGGGAGGCCGAGGCATGAGGATTGCCTGAGACCGGGAGTTTGAGACCAGCCTGAGTGACAGAGTAAGACCCTGTCTCTCTTACAAAAGGGGCAAGAAATCCTGACACCTGCTACCACATGGGCGAAACTCAAGGATGCTGTGTGAATGGAGGAAGCCAGGCATAGAGGGACACACTGATTCCACCGTGAGGTCTTCAGTGCCCAGGGCTGGAGGGGAGGGGGACTAGGGTTAGGCAGGGACAGAGCTTCAGTTTGGGAAGAAGAGAAAGTTCTAGAGACGGAGGTGGTGATAGTCGCACAATGTGATTGTGCTTAGGTCTGCTGAGCTGTGTGCTTAAAAAGGTCAAAATGGTAAACTTTAGGTTGTGTGTATTTTGCTACACACAATTTTAAAAAAGAAAGGAAGAAAACCTTTTCAGTAAAAAAAAAAAAAAATGTTCCCTGAATCCTTGGGGCTGCTGTCTCACTGGCCCCTCTGGCCATGGCCCCTGTTGCCCCCCAGAGTGCCCTCCTTGATCCCCTTTTCTCACCTGTGAAAAATAAGCAAGTGTATGAAAACAGAAGAGAAACAGTATACTTTCCCTCTAGGGATCTTCTAGGAATGCTATGTGGACTAACAGAGTAGTTCTCAGAATATTATTTTATTCCTAATGTGATTCAGTTTTTTTGAACTGGGCCATGTTATTTCTCTTTTTAAATTGTGAGGGGTATGGTAACAATCTTCTCCTTTACAGAGCATTTGAAATTGACTTTACTTCCCATGTTCAAAGGGTATGAAAATGTTCAGAAAGAATCTTGTGAAGATTTTTATCATGAACCTGGTGGGTGGTATATCCTGAAGGTGAACTCACATAGAACTGGTGGTGTGGCTGCCATGAGGCTCAGCCCAGGGTGTGGAATGGCTGTCCTGGAGCCAGGCTGTGGTGGACACAGCCCAGCTAGGCCTCCCTGGGTGGAGACAGCAGAGCGGGCAGGGGTGTTGTGTGCTGTGGGCATGGAGGGCCTGCCCAGAGGTTGCTGAGCCTCTGGCCTGTTGGCTCTTCTCTGTGGATACCGTGTCCACACCCACCTCATGGAGGTAGGGGAGGAAGCTGCAGGAGGAGGTGCCGAGGGCAGGCCCTGTTCCCAGCTTTGGGGTGTTCTTTGCAAAACTACAAAAATGGATTCTTCATTTTAACAACAATCATAGATTATAATAATTAACTTGCATTTAGCTAGGCTTGCAGGGGCTCTTTGGTTTTTCACCAAAAGATATTATTCAGGGTAAATTAAATTCTTCAGAAGTATGAAATAAACGGTTTTTGTTTCTTTCTAGGTCGGATGTTTATATTTTATGGTAACAAGACCTCCACGCAGTTCTTAAATTTCACTCCAACGCTGATCTGTCCAGATGACCTTCAGTCTCATATCCTTGTCCCCACCCCCAAAGATAGTAATTTGGGATTTAGAGGAGTCTTTTGAGGAAGTTTGATTGTTTTTTGGCCAAAATATAATAGCAAGATACTTCCATACGCTATGGTGATCAACCCATTGCATGTCAACTTTGGGTAACCTGAAGGAAGTACCTGCATGCCTAGGCCCTTTAGTCGGCTAGTTTGAGTCACTTTCCTTTTCAGTTTGTTTTATTCTCCTGTGACTTTTTCTTTAAGTCCCTTTGGAGTCTCACAGATGGGGCTGCCACTGGATGCAGAGCATATAGTAGTATTGTCAGGGGTGGAGCCTCCCCCATACCTGGGAGGAGCTTGTGTTTGCTCTTTGTTCAGATGATAGACTTGTTATCTAGTAAATATCAGAAGTGTTGTTAGAACTTTGCTAGCTAGAAGGTGGATAAGCTGATCAGTTTTGTTGTCCAGATAGCACTTGCTTCGTGGATAGGTCCACCGGATAAAGTTAGCGTGGAAACAGGCCTGGCCGGTGAAGGCAATAGATTCCCTTGGGACCGAAGGTCAGAGATGAGTGTGAAGCAGTCATCTCCTCACTGTGGGCCAGTCTATGCTATTTTAAGGCGTTGCGTCTAAATGCAGACTGTTAAAGCTAAGCATTTCAAAACTATCATTAAAAACACACCTACGGGCTCGGCGCCTATAGCTCAACCGGCTAAGGCGCCAGCCATGTACACCCAAGGTGGCGGGTTCGAATCCCCAGCCCGGACCCGCCAAACAACAATGACGACTGCAACCAAAAAATAGCCGGGCGTTGTGGCGGGTGCCTGTGGTCCCAGCTACTTGGGAGGCGGAGGCAGGAGACTCG
>NW_003852655.1:788685-798817 GCF_000181295.1 Otolemur garnettii | reverse complement strand
GAGCCCAGGAGTTGGAGGTTGCTGTGAGCTATAATGCCATGGCACTCTACCCAGGGGGACAGCTTGAGGCTCTGTCTCAAAAAAAAAAAAAAAAACAAAAAAAAAAACACACCTACGTGGCATCAGCTGTATTGAAGGCTCTCTTCATGGTCAGGAGCGGCAGCTCTCACTCTGCAGAGCCCTCTTTTAGTTGTCTCCTCTTGGCATCCACTGGGTCCCATGGGACCAAGCAGCTGAATGGCACCGCTCCTTGCCACCCTCCTGGGTTCAGCCTGGTGGTTGTGGGGCTATAGACATGCTCTTTGTTTACCAGTATAACAGTAGCCATGGTCAAAATAGGGCAGATTATTTTCTGGTTTACATAGTGCTTAGAAGCCTCTTGTCCCTAGAATGCTTGGTGTCATCTTATTGTAATAAGTGCTAGTTTCTGCTAGCAGCAGCAAAATTTATACATAAGGTTTGTAAAGTGAAAACAAAGATGTGAAATAGCCAATGCCAACATATAATTTTAGTGACTTTTTTTTTCCAGACAAAGTTTCACTGTGTCACCCTTGGTGAAGTGCTATGGCGTCACAGCTCACAGCAACCTCAGACTCTTGGGCTTAAGTGATTCTCTTGCCTCAGCCTTCCAAGTAGCTGGGACTACAGGCACCCACCACAATGCTCAGCTAATTTTTGGTTACAGTTGTCATTGTTGTTTAGCATGTCCAGGCTGGGCTCAAACCCACCAGAACTTCGTGTATGTGGCCAGCGCCCTAACCACTGGGCTACAGGTACTGAGTCCTAACTGACTTTTTAAAAAGAAAAGTCATTTTGACAGTAATGAGATGCAAATAGTGTTTTGTGGATTGTCTGGATGAATGGGATACCTCAGGGCTAGGTGGCTTGTCCTCCCTTGCGCAGCCACTGTCCTGTTGCTGGTACTGGGCCTGGCACCTGCAGCTGTTCTCTGCACTGACTGGCTTGGCCCTGGCCCTGCGTTTCTGGAATTGAACTATACTCCTTAACGCGCACACGTCTGAACCTGCAGACCAAGCCTGTGGACCCGACTGTGGACGGGGGTGCCCAGGTGCAGCAGGTGGTCAACATTGAGTGCGTGTCTGAGTTCACAGAGGCTCCGGTCCTCAACATTCAGTTCAGGTAAGCACCACCATAGAGTGTGGGGGCACCCACTTTGGGTCTCAGTGTCCCTCCGGAGCATGTGCTGTGCAGTATCAGCCACTGTGGCCCCATGGCCTTCTGGAGCACAGGAAGTAGAGGGAGGACTCTGGGTGGCAGGACATTGGTACCCATGGTGGAGCTTTGGTTGCTCCCTTACAGCTAGGCTCCTGGTGGGACCTGTCCTGAGAAGCAGAGGGCCCACCCTTGGGTGGCAGACAGCTGCAGGGTGGTGGGCAGCTGCTTTCTTCTAAACCATGATTTTCAACCTTCCTAATGCCGTAACCCTTTAATACAGTTCCTGTGGGTTGCAACCCACAGGTTGGGAACTGCTGCTCTAGACCCTGGTCTGTGGATGTATTTGTGTTGAAACTACTTAATTACTCTCACTTTTCAGTGAGGGCAATGCAGTGTCCCCTGTTGGATGTCTGCAGGGTTAGAAATGTTTGGAAGAACCCATTTTCAAATGTTCAGAGTATAGAGAACTTAAGATTGTATACTTTGCAAAATTTGGGGGAATAGATATGCAATTTTTTTTCATTCTGTAGACAAGTGCTATTTTTTTAGCTGGACAGATGGGCTTTTCATGGAAAAAACCCCAACCCTCACAATTTACACAGACTTGGAGTTTCAGGAAAAGATGAATTGAGAAAAAGTGCAGTAGTTCTGGTGAAGGTGCTGGCCCCCCAGGGCCTTGGGCTATGGGGCATGGAGCTGGGCTGCCCTGAGTGGCCCTTGGTGGGTAGGGATACCTTTCACCAGTGGCCTTTTTTTTTTTTTTTGAGAGAGAGTCTCAGGCTGTCACCCTGGATAGAATGCTGTGGCGTTATAGCTTATAGCAACCTCAAACTCTTGGCTTAAGTGATTCTCTTGCCTCAGCCTCCCAAGTAGCTGGAACTACAGGTGCTCGCCATGATGCCTGGCTAATTTTTTTTTTTTGGTTGCAGTTGTCATTGTTGTTTTAGCTGTCCTGGGCTGGGTTTGAACCCGCCAGCCCCAGTGTATGCGGCTGGTGCCCTACCAACTGAGCTACGGGTGCTACCACCAGTGGCCTTTTCTTGGTCCCTGAGAATGTGCCCTTTGCCCTTTCCAATATGCTCCTGCTCACAGGTATGGGGGCACCTTCCAAAACGTGTCTGTCCAGCTGCCTATCACCCTCAACAAGTTTTTCCAGCCCACAGAGATGGCATCTCAGGATTTCTTCCAGCGGTGGAAGCAGCTGAGCAAGTAAGAGGGCAGGGCCTGAGGGAACTGGGTAGGACAGGAGGGCGGGGCTGGAGGCAAGTGGGCGGGGCAGGAGGGTAGGCCTGAGACTGGCAGCTCCCATTCTTGGAGGTGCTTTGGTCTCTGGCCTGGCACACTTAGCTTTGTGGCCGTTGCTCACAGTCCACAGCAGGAAGTGCAGAACATCTTTAAGGCAAAGCACCCAATGGACACAGAGATCACCAAAGCGAAGGTAAGTGCTGGTGACAGGCTGCTCTCAGGGTGGGCGCAAGACCTGTGACCCAGCATGATATCTCGGTTCTCCTGCTTCTTTTGGACAGATTATTGGGTTTGGTTCAGCACTTCTTGAAGAAGTTGACCCTAACCCTGCCAATTTTGTGGGAGCTGGCATCATACACACCAAAACCACCCAGATCGGATGCTTGCTGCGCTTGGAGCCCAACCTGCAAGCCCAGGTTAGGCCTGTGTCTCTTTTCTGCATGATTTACATGCAGCAGTGTGCGTAGGGCTTCAGCATGTCCTGTGAGTCCTGACGGTTGCATGTGCTCCTCTGTCACTGCCCATCGACCACATGGTGTTTCCACCCCTGAAAGCTCCCTCGTGTCCCAGCCTCCACTGCGGGGACTACTGGGCTGGTCCTAGCACAGGGTAGGCCTGGGCTTTGTCTTGCTTGTGGCTGTGGCTCATGGCTTTTGCCAGCCTCATGCTGTTGACACCCTGGTGCTGCTGCCCATACCAGCTCCTGCCCTGTCACTGAGAGCTGCTCCTTCTCATGGAGGTGCCGGCATGTGTCCAGCTCTCCTGGTGGACTCGTGTTTTCATGCCACTGGGTAACACCAGCTCATAGGGAAGGTGCTTGGTCAGCTGGGGAGGGGGCTTTCAGGTTGCTCCAGAGTCACCATGCCAGATGCTGCACGTTTGTCAGCACTTGCTGTCCTCAGACTTCCTTATTTCTGTGCTGACTGGATGTGTGGTGCTCGGGCCCCTGCACAGCCTTGTGCCTCCAGGGAGGGGCTGTGCTAGGGCCTTGGGTGCCTAGACTGCTCACTGACCCACTGTACTCTCTTTCAGATGTACCGACTCACCCTGCGGACAAGCAAAGAAACTGTTTCCCAGAGGTTATGTGAATTGCTGTCAGAGCAGTTTTAATCAACAAGGACAGAACAGACTCATGTGTTTGTGCGTTTTTCTTCATCTCCTGACTGTGTTCGTTACCATACTGCAAATACGTATCCCTTGTCCCCTCCCAGCCCTGCCTTTCCAGACCTGTCCCTCATGGGCTAGACAGGAACACGCACCACTGTTCAGGAAGGAAAGCTCAGCCTGCACTGCACTGGCTGGGTCAGGAGGAGTGTGAAGACAGCTCTGTGGTTAAATCTACAAATTAAAGGGAGGTTAGAAGTTTGAACGAAAATGGAAATTTTGTTGACATTTTATTGACCTGCCACTGCTCTGTTGCTAATCTCTGATTTTCTGAGAGTGGCAGCATTGTGGTATTTGCTGTGGGGCTAACCCTTGGCTATTTGGCTGTCCTGGTGGGTGACTTGATGCCCTTGGTTGACCCTGAGTGGCCACACATGGCAGTGTGCTGTGATGTCCTCGGGCCTCTGGGAGGAAGAGCACAGTAGTTCATGTGGGTTGGCCACTTCACCAGCTAGACTGCTTTTCTGGGCAGGATTTTAACCTAGAATTGAAAAATCGTTTGTGTTTTTAACGATTGTATTGGTGAGAGCACGTTTTGGCTAGGTTCAATTCTGTCCTCCTTTTCTCAGGACCAATGTTCTCAAGGGGATGTGTGAAATGTTCTTATTGCTGAGATTTTAGACCTGTAGTTTGGTGGGAGGAGTACTCTGGGTGGCTCCGGAGGGGGTGCGCATTGTTCATCTTGGTTCCAAACAAACGTGCTGTCCTCCCTGCTGTGCCCGAGGACCTGGAGGGTGAAATATGGGATGTGGAACAAGGCTCCAGAAGGTATGCTGTCTGCTCCCTGTCAGTGCAGGACCTCCAGGGCCACAGTGGGGTGGAGGAGGGAAGCCTCTGGTCAGGAAGTGAGAGGCTGTGTGCCAGGTGGCAGCCCCTGACCACACTGAGCAGCTGTCCGCCTATGTACAGTGCTTGCCCGTCATCCTGTCCTCAGCACCCAGGCTTTCTGGCACCTCAAGACCGAGGAGAGTGCAGCAAGCTCAAGAGGCCCCAGGAGCCAAGGCCAGTGCTCTGAGGTTGGTGCAGACAGAGGTGGAACCGATTTGTCCTGAACACATAGCTGCACCAGCCCCTGATGGTGCTAAGGGGGTGGGAAGCCAGGTCAGCCCTGTGGTTTGGCAGAGCCATGCTTTTTGCTGCCTGATGTGCTGCGTGGCTCAAAGCCTCCAGCCGTGAGGGGCATGAGAGTGAGTGGCCACATATGTGAGGTACTGCCTCTCCCCCCACCCCACTGTTAGCTCCTGCTGTGCAGGTCCTAGGGGCAGTTGCAGGGTCATGTCCAACCCAGAGTCCTGGTGGCCCCATGCTGTGAAATCTGTGTAATCTGTGTGTCTCATGTTCCATCCAGCATACTGGACTTGGGCCAGAGGGGGAACAGTATCAGAGTAACCAGCACCTGCTGTGCTGGCTCTTCTATGTCCTGTGGCAGCCGTGGTCACTGGTGGTGCCCTTGTGTCTAACCCAAACCAGCCACACTTCTGGGCTGGGCTGTGCAGCTGGAGGTATGTCACCGTTCCCCTTGTGCAGGCTGCCAGACAGCACCTTGTTGCCAGTGTGTGCTCAGGCTCCACTGCATGGGCCCAGTGGACAGCCAGGCCTCTGGAGCTTGCTGATAAGTTACCTACAGATTAGTGGGATGATTCCCTGTGTTATCAGCCCCTCCCATGAGCAGAGGAGAGGCCTTCCCTGTGCACTGCTCCATAGGTGGGCCCACCAGTGCAGTGTGCTCCTTGTCAAAGAAAAATAAACACTAGAACATAGACCTGGGTCATGTGTGTTGTCTTTGGGGACAAAACATCCTACATAAACCTAACAGCCCTTTGGGCTATGTGAGGTGCTGGGTCCTAATGACCCCAGAGTGTTGCCTGCCTTAGGGTGGCTTGTCCTTAAGCATGTGGGTGGCATCAGAAAGTGACATGGCCTTTGCTCTGCCATGTGATTCTGGTGTGTGGTTGAGGCTTTTGGGCCTTGGGCCCCCCACTCTGCTGTGTGCACTGGAGTGCAGCACCCTGCAGCCTGCTGAGTTGCACATGTTGCAGCGTGCAGGGAGGCTCTGAGGGGCAGACCAGGGAGGGGGAGGATGGCCCCCGAGGGATGGTGGGCTTCAACAGAGAGTTGGGACAGAGTTGGGCGAGGGAGGAGAAGGCCCGCAGGACACAGCCCTGCCATGGTCCTGGTGTTTGGTGAGTGTAGTGTGAGTTGGGATTCAATCCTGAGGGGATTGGGAGGCAGCAAAAGCAGTGCTACAAGACCAGCGTCTGTGCCTTGAGGAGAGCCAGTTTATTTGGAATCTTATGGGCAGGCACTAGGCCCTTCCTGAGGACACTCTGTGATAGGCGTGGGCACTGGCAGCTGCCACCCTGCCTGTTCTCAGGAGCCCCCTCTTTAGTGTATACCTGAGCCTCCTGCCCCACCATCCCTGCCCAGGTTACCCCCCCAACTTCTGGTCTGAACTGGTATCTGCCCTGGGGACTGCTCTCCAGGAGCCTGTATCCTGCTGTGCTGGTGGCTACAGACAGACCTGGCAGAGTCCATGGTCCCTGCCTGCCTGCATCTTGCCCTACTGGGTCAGAGTCAGCAGGAGGGTGACTGGTCAAAGCCTCTGTCCAGAAGCCTGTCTATTCAGCGAAGCCATGTCCAAGGGTCCTTCCGAGGCCACACCTTGTGGCCAGGAGAGGGGCTGCCAACTGGAGGGGTGGTGGTATTGGTGTTTGTAGTTTTTAATCTGCAGCCCAAGAGAGCAGGCAGCATCACATCTAGGCCCTGCAGCCCCGGGGGCTGCATGCACAGCTGTTGAACACCTGGAGGGTAAGCATGAGCCGCTGACCAGGCACACTGGAGTCTGAGCAGGGTAGCTCCAGCTGCTGCTCGTAGAAGCTGAGGGGATGGCAGCAGCCGCAATGGGTGTCCACTTGCTGGGTGTCAATGTTGAAGCTGCCGAGAAGCCAGGGCAAGGCAGGGGTCAGGGTTCAGAGATGCTGTGGGGTTCCCTCCCAGAAGGTTCCTCCCATCCCCAGGTCTGGGGATATGGATCCTAAGTACCCAGGCAAGGACCTGGCCAGCCTGTAGGTGCCAGGGCAGGGGCTGTAGTGACGGGGCGGAGTGGCCACCTGACTGGTGACGTAGGCCTGGGCTATGTATGGGGTTGGGAGTGGTAACTTGGCCCCAACTCTGACATAGTTCTGCAACTGGACACTTTGAGTACCATTTCCTGTAGTGGGTCCAGCTCAGGCTGAGGCTGGATGCAGGGAAGGCCTGCCATGGCTCACCTGGTGGAGGAAGCACAGGCACCCTCACAGCGGGTCATGGTCACGTTGGCTGTGCATCCCTTGAATGTGATCTCCTCCTGCCATTCCCGTACACTGCAGGCTCCTGGAAGCCAAGAGAACAGATAGCTGAGCTGGGGCATGGGGCTCCCCCTGCTCTGGACATGTTCTGCCATCAACCTTCTGGATTCTTGCAGAGCTCAGGCCTCAGCTATGCATAGGAGCAAAGCCTGCCAGCCTCTTGGTTTGTGTCCTTTCCTCAATTGGTATGGTGGCATCACTTAGGTGGAGGGTTTTCTTAGAGGACACCAGAAGCTAAGCCCTGGGCCTCATGAGCTAGACTTGTTCTCTTGTCTCTTTCTCCTCGAGGCTGGTCTCTGACCTCTGGGCATGGGTATCGTTGGTCTGCTGGACCCAGGACCTACACTAGGCTGAGGACAGGGTGTGTCAGTGTCCCCACTGGGGGCTCCCTGCACCCCAGCTGCAAGAGGATGGAAGTAGAGCATGCCCCATGGTCTAGGCCGTGAGAGGCTGGAGGAGCCCAGGCCAAGTGGGAGCCCACACAGAAGGCCCTTTGACGGCTGGCGTTGGCAAGCCCCTTGGCACGTGAGTAGCACTAGCAAGGCAGATGGATGCAGACAGTGGCAAAGCTGGCATTAGAAATGGCCAATGTGGGCTGGACATGGTGTTTCATGCCTGTAATCCCAGCACTCAAGGACGGCTTGCGCCTAGGAGTTCGAGACCAGCCTGAGCAAGAGCAAGAGCCGTCTGTGCAAAAATAGAAAAATTAGGCTTGGCATCTGTACCTCAGCAGCTAGAGTGCCAGCCATATATGCCAGAGCTGGCGGGTTTGAATCCAGCCTGGGCCTGCCAAACAATAATGACAACTACAACCAAAAAATAGCCAGGCATTGTGACAGGCACCTATAGTTTCAGCTACTTGGGAGGCAAGAGAATCGCTTAAGCCCAGGAGTTTGAGGTTACTGTGAGCTGTGACCCTATAGCACTCTATGTAGGGTGACAGCTTGAGACTCTGTCTCAAAAAAAAAAAAAAAAAAAGCCACATGTGGTTGTGTGTACCTGTAGTCCCAGGTAGTCAGGAGGCTAAGAGAGGAGGTGCCCTTGAGGCCTAGGAGTTTGAGATTGCAATGCGCTATGATGCCGCCACTGCATTGTGGTTGGGGCAACAGAATAAAAATCTGCTTCAAAAAAAAAAAAGTGGCAATATTGAACTTGAATTAAAAAGTTAAGAAAGACAGTTAGAGATGAGATACTCTGCCTGTATGCTCCCTGGCTGCACCCAAGTTCTCTTGGTACCCTGTCTAGCCCACTCCTCTGGGAGGGCTTTCTCTGGAAGGTAGAACCCTGTTGCCCCAATGGTCCTCCTGACCAAGCCTATGTCCCCAACTGTGTTTTTTTGGGCCACCTTCCGAGTAAGCAGCTTGTACCTAGGGAAGGATCTGTCTCATCGAAGGACCCAGGTTAACATTGTGCCAGCCTGCAGAGGTGAGCCGTCACCCTCAGGGAGATTAGAGAACTGGCAGTGTTGCTGGGTTATCGTGCCTGGGTAAGATGTAGGTACTTGAAAGGAGCACAGTCTCCTGGAGGATGTCATGGGAGGGACATGGCTTGGGGTGGGGTGATAGGGCTTGGGCAGGTATGCTCTGTCCCCATGGCCTAAGGGCAGTGGACTTGCTCACAGGCCAGAGGGTGAATGGAAGCTGGGAAGAACTGTGGCGAGGAGCTCTGGAGTGAGCCCTGTCTTTCTGGCCAGGCCCTGCATGCAGTGTGTCCCCTGGGATAAGTGCCTGCTGCACTGACCACCTTCTTCCCTCTCTGCAACTGGAGGAAGGGTTGCACTGCTGGAATCCAGGGCCCTGCTAGTCCTAACATCCTCTGAGCTCCCGAAGGGACAGCTATGGAAGATTCTTGGAGGTATTTTCCAGCAGGGAGGCCAGGACTACAGCAGGGATTGTGAGCGCAGTGAGCCAGTGCAAGAAAGATACCATCTAGGCCCAGAGAGGAAGGAGCCCAGATGGGTGGCCAGGTGCCTATTGGTAGAAGGCACCAAAGATAAAGGGAGAAAGACCTGAAGCTGTGGCTAGGCAGGTCTGAAACAGGCCTCTAGACCTGGGCCACCATGGGGGCCTAGAGGCAGGCACAGGCAGGCACATGCAGGCAGGCCCTGCACTGGGGAGGGGGGCATGTGAAAGGGCAAGGCTGCAAAAAGGCTGAACACTGAGAGACTGGGGCGTGCTGCAGAGGCCACTTACCAGGTGTGCTGTATGGAGGAGTGGTGACCAGAGAAGACGAGGAGGCAGCAGAGGCAGCTGTGCTTCCATGTGGACTGAAGGAGCTGCTTGGGAAGATGGAGGTAGGTAGCAGGGTGTTATCAGGGTGCCTAGTTGTAAAGGATGTGGCTGGAGAACTTGGGGTTGCCGTCAACCCTGAGGTGGAAGACAGGGAGCTTGGGTGGGGGACTTGGGTGGTAAAAGCAGTAAAATGCCGGGTGGTGGCTTGAGAAGAGATTGCAGGAGTAGGGGTATGGGCAGTGGTCCTGAGTGTGGAGGAAGACACTGAGGTGCTATGGGCTGGAAGGTGGGACTCAGTGGGAAACAGAGGGAGAGGGGGTGTGGAGGATTGAGCAGAGGGGGTGAAAGAAAGGGTGCTATGGGGCAGAGTGAAAGAAGGGAAAGCAGACGTAGACATAACTGTAGTCAGAGGTAGAGTAGAAAAGGGGGTGGGTGAGCCTGAACTCAGAGTGAAGGAATGCACGGGAGTAGATGAGGCAGTGAGGGAGGTGAAAGAATGAATGGACGACGTCCAGGTGGAAGCCTGGGAGGAGGACCCATGAGCAGACGCAGATGATGGGGACAGAGAGGAGGGGGAAGTGGTACTGGGCAAATGTGGGGATGGAAGCAGAGAATTTGTGGGTGAAAAAATAGTGGTGACAGAACTAGGGTTGGGGGAATGTGGGGTAACAGACAATGAAAAAGGAGGAGTTGAGCTGGAGTTCTGTGTCAATGAAGGGGAAGAAAGTGAAATAAGGGAGGAGGAGGTTTTGTCTGTGGTGAAGGGGCTAATGCCTTGGCTGGTCATAGTGAATGGTGAGGTTGAGACTGTGGCCCTCGGGGTTGTAGTTGGGAGCCTGGTAGCCGTGGCTGTTGGTCTGGAGGTGGAGGTGGAAATCTCTGAGTGTGTTTGGGTGCTGGCTTGGTGAGCTGTTTGAGTGACCAAGGAAGTAGAGCTTGATGGAACGTGAGTGGGAAGTGTGGTGTGGG
>NW_003852655.1:769721-784397 GCF_000181295.1 Otolemur garnettii | reverse complement strand
GAGTGTGTTTGGGTGCTGGCTTGGTGAGCTGTTTGAGTGACCAAGGAAGTAGAGCTTGATGGAACGTGAGTGGGAAGTGTGGTGTGGGGATGTGGTGGTGTTGGAGCGGTGCTGGTGGTCTTGAAGGACGTTCCAGAGGGTGGCCCCGTAGTGTGTGGTGTGGAGGGGAGAGCGCCTGTGGATGGTGAGTGTGTGGTGTGGGGAGTGTGTGGAAGGCTATTGGTCAGGGTCGTGCTCTGGAACATGGTAGGTCCATTGTCAGAAGTGGTTAGCTTAGGGGTGATGGTGGTGAGTTTGGGGGTGATGGTGGTGGCATGGGTAGCTGTGGTTTGGTGGTGGGATGTGGAGGCAGTTTGTGAGTGCTGGGAGGAAGAGATTTTGGCTGTGGTAAACGGGCTCTGGGGTTGGCTGGTCCCAGTCAATGGTGCGGTAGAGCCTGTGGCCTTCAGTGTTGTAATTGGGAGCCTCGTTGGTATAGATGTTAGTGTGGAGTTGGAAGTGGGAATCTCTGAGTGTGTTGTGGTGCTGCCTAGGTGAGCTGTTTGAGTGACCAAGGAAGTAGAGCTTGATGGAACGTGAGTGGAAAGTGTGGTGTGGGGATGTGGTGGTGTTAGAACAGTGCTGCTGGTTGTCTTAAAGGATGTTCCAAAGGGTGGCCCCGTTGTGTGTGGTATGGAGGGGAGAGAGCCTGTGGATGGTGAGTGTGTGGTGTGAGGAGTATGTGGAAGGCTATTGGTGGGAGTGGTGCTCTGGAGCATGGTAGGTCCATTGTCAGAAGTGGTTAGCTTAGGGGTTATGGTGGTGAGTTCGGCGGTAATGGTGGTGGCGTAGGTAGCTGTGGATTGGTGATGGGATGTGGAGGCAGTTTGTGAGTGCTGGGAGGAAGAGGTTTTGGCTGTGGTGAACGGGCTCTGGGGTTGGCTGGTCCCAGTGAATGGTGAGGTTGAGCCTGTGGCCTTAAGTGTTGTAGCTGGGAGCCTGGTGGGTGTAGATGTTAGTGTGGAGTTGGAAGTGGGAATCTCTGAGTGTGTTTGGGTGCTGGCTTGGTGAGCTGTTTGAGTGACCAAGGAAGTAAAGCTTGATGGAATGTGAGTGGGAAGTGTGGTGTGGGGGTGTGATGGTTTTGGAGCAGTGCTAGTGGTCTTGAAGGATGTTCCAAAGGGTGGCCCTGTAGTGTATGGAGTGGAGGGGAGTGAGTTGGTGGTGGGAGCATGTGTGGTGTGGCGCGTGTGTGGATGGCTGTTTGCGGTGGTGCTTTGGAGCATGGTAGGTCCAGTGGCAGAGGTGGTAAAATTTGGGGTGATGGTGGTGGCAGTGGAAGTGGTGGGCTGGTGGTGTGATGTGGAGGCAGTTTGTGAGTGCTGGGAGGAGGTTTTGGCTGTGCTGAAGGGGCTCGAGGATAGGCTGGTCGTGGTGAACGGTGAGGTGGAGCCTGTGGCCTTCAGTGTTGTAATTGGGAGCCTGGTGGACGTAGATGTTAGTGTGGAGTTGGAAGTGGGAATCTCTGAGTGTGTTGGGGTGCTGCCTTGGTGAGCTGTTTGAGTGACCAAGGAAGTAGAGCTTGATGGAATGTAAGTGGAAAGTATGGTGTGGGGGCGTGTTGGTGTTGGAGCGGTACTGGAGGTCTTGAAGGATGTTCCTGAGGGGGGCCTTGTAGTGTGTGGAGTGTGGGGGAGAGAGCCCGTGGATGGAGAGTTTGTCATGAGAGGTGTGTGTGGACGGTTATTGGCGGAAGTGGTGCTCTTGACCATGGTAGGCCCAGTGTCTGAAGTGGTCAGCCTGGGGGTGATGGTGGTAGCATTGGAAGCAGTGGGCTGGTGGTGGGATGTGGAGGCAGTTTGTGAGTGCTGGGAGGAAGAGGTTTTGGCTGTGGTGAAGGGACTCATGGGTTGGTTGGTCACAGTGAACGGTGAGGTTGAGCCTGTTTCCTTCACTGTTGTAGTTGGGCGCCTGGTGGGCGTAGACTTTGGCATCGAGGTGGTGGGAATCTCTGAGTGTGTTGTGGTGCTGCCTTGGTGAGCTGTTTGAGTGACCAAGGAAGTAGAGCTTGATGGAACGTGAGCGGGAAGTGTGGTGTGATGGTTTGGTGCTGATGGGGTGATGCTGGTGGTCTTGAATGACATCTCAGTGGGTGGCCCCCTGGTGTGTGTCGTGGAGGGGAGAGAGCCCGTGGATGGGGTGTGTGTGGTGTGGGGGTGCGGTGATGTTGTAGCGGTGCTGGTGGTCTTGAATGATGTTCCAGTGGGCGGCCTTGTGGTGTGCGGAGTGGAGGGGAGAGAGGCTGTGGATGGGGTGTGTGTGGTGTGGGGATGCGGTGGTGGTGGAGTGTTGCTGGTGGTCTTGAAGTACGGTCCAGTGGTTGTCTTCGTGCTTTGTGTAGTGGAGGTTACAGAGATTGTGGGATGGTAGCGTGTTGAATATTCTGGGTTAAGTGTCTGAGATGTTTGCGTCCATGTTTCCGGGGGACTTGTCTGGCCTGGATGTGTGGTGATCCCTCTGGTGGTCTTTGAGGTCGTTGCTGGCCCCGTGTTATCTGGTGTCTGGTTCGCAGTTGGGCCTGTTGATGCCTGGTTGGTGGACTCTGTGTGGGGGGTGGACAGGTGTCATTGTCAGCCCCCCTCGGTCCTCATTTTGCCCTTGGGTTCCTCACTTATTTAGGCCCTGGCTGACCTCATGCTTTTCTATACTGTTGGGGACATGCTGTGGCCATTCTTGGTGCTGACAGTCTGTTCTTAGGCTTTCCTGGTGTCCTTTCTGTTCTCAGCGTCTCTGTGCACCTGCGGCTGGTAACTGGCTTGCATCCCCCTTTCCATCTCAGGAGTGTGTCCCTGCCTGGCCTCTTTGGTCCCTCTGGCCTGTGTGTGTCAGCTTTCCTGGTGCTCCTTCTGCTGCTTCTGCCATTTGCGAAACGCAAGGTCTGCCTTCTGGCCTGGGTGAGGCCTGGTGGTGGGCCCTGTGCTCTGTGTCCTCTGCTACCCCACAGCCCTGTGACTCACCTATCCTTGGGCTGGTCCCTGATACTGCTGAGGTTTCAGGTGGCACTGTTGTCCACACTGTGGACTGAGCCGTCAACTTTGTGGCTGGACTTAGAGAGGATGCTGTGGGCTGGGTGTTGGCCTGAGTCATCGTGGGTCTTGTTGCTGTCGGTGCTGGCACTGTTGTGCGTGGGGTGACAACCGTGGTGGTTCTGGGAGACTCTGCAGTAGACACCCCCCAAGAACACTGCTATGGCTCTGTCTGCATTTCCCCAGGCTTATGTCTGAGGTTTATAACTTCTTCCATATTCCAGGGACGTTTTTGTTGTTGTTCTGGATTCACTGTCCTTGGGGATAGCTCCTCTTACATTTCCCATGGCCTCCCACAGTCTGCCTGGCTGCGGTGGCCTCGGTCCTGGACCAGTGGCCTGGTGCACATGTGGGCTGCTGGCCACCCCTCTGTCCCCCTTTGCTCTTATGAGAACCTCTAGGATCCCTGGCATGGAGGGTGCTGCAGGGGCCTATGGCCAGGTACAGGGAGGCCCAGGCCCCAACCTGCCAATCCCATGTCAGAGAGTGAGGAGTGGCCACACTCATGGTCATTGTGTCAAACCTTTTTCCGAGGCTCGGCGCCTATAGCTCAGCCGGCTAAGGCGCCAGCCACGTACACCTAAGGTGGCGGGTTCGAATCCCCAGCCCGGACCCGCCAAACAACAATGACGGCTGCAACCAAAAAATAGCCGGGCATTGTGGCCAGCACCTGTGGTCCCAGCTACTTGGGAGGCGGAGGCAGGAGACTCGCTTGAGCCCAGGAGTTGGAGGTTGCTGTGAGATGTAATGCCACGGCACTCTGCCCAGGGGGACAGCTTGAGGCTCTGTCTCAAAAAATAAAAAAAATAAAAAAAAAAAAACCTTTTTCCGAGAAGTCTCCAGCTTTGCTCGGAACATTGGAAATTCAGATGCTCCACAGGAATGTCTCTGCCCTGCCCCGCCCCAGACCCCTCCTTCAAGCAGTCATCTGGGGGCTGAGCTGGAGATGAGTTACCTTCCATGGAGCTTGAGGAGACCGTGGACTTGGTGGAAAGGCCCGAGGGCCTTGTGGTCAGAAGCTGGGGTGTCTGGGTGGGGCTTGGCCAGGGCTCAGGGGTGCTGCGATGTCCAATGGTGCTGTGGGTTACTGTGGTGGGCTGGACTTCAGTGGGTGGAGAGCCTGGGTGGGGCATGTGTCATTTGGGTGGGCAGAGGAGCACCTGCCCACGGTTTAGGGGACTCTCCTCTCCTGCTCTCTGAGCTCCAAAGCCTTGCAGGACCCTGGGCTGGATGTGCTGGCAGTTGTGCACATAGGGATAGCTGGTCTATGGCCCCAGAGGGCAGCATGGGCTTCTGCCAGGCTCCCTCATGGTTGGCCTTCTTGGTCAAGGCCCCACTTTGTACTCTGTGGCACATTCAGTGAGGGCCATGGAGCAAGCTGGGGATCAGCCAGGAGCTAAGTCAGGCCTGGCCCCCACCTCTGACTTCTGGGCCAGACCAAGAGACAGCACAGGGCTGTTCACACCCGCCCCCACCCACAGGCAGAGGCTGGGCTCCTGCCGGGCTGTCACCTTGGCACCTAGAGCGTGTGCAGTCACCTGTGGTGGGTGGCCACGGTGTGGTGGGCGGCACTGTAAGAGGACGGAAGGTCAGTCAGTTACCCAGGCCCATGCAACCTCCCTGTCCCAGGGAACCTGCACCAGAAATGCCCACTGAAGGCAGGGCTGGGGGCTGGGTGCCAGCAGCAGACAGGCTGCTGTGCCCCTTCCTTTCTGGGAAGGCTCCCACTGTGTTTACCCCTCAGCCTGGGTCAGGGGGCATGACAGGCCTAGGATGGAGATGGGGTCACCCTGAGGTCCCAGGAGCTCAGGCTGCCTTGTGGGCCTGGCAGGGGCAGCTGACCAGACTCACCGCAGGGCACACATGATCCACGCTTGTGGTCGAAGTACTCGTCTTGGGAGCAATTGTAGCAGCCTAGGGTGGGGACAGCCAGTCTCAGCTGGCGCTCTGCCCACCCTGTCTTACCCATTACACTCAAGGTAGACACCTCAGCCACAGCACCCTCACTGGCCCCTCTTCCCAGCCAAGCTCCCTCAGGCTTGGGCCCCACTGTTCTCTTCTGCTTCTCTGGCATGAATCCAACATGGGACCCTCCTCTGTTTCTTGCATGCCAGTAGGGGCACCTCCCCATCCAGACACCTACACTGTTTTCTACAAACACTGCAGGCTGCAGGTGCTGGCCCTTCCCTCTTCAGGAGCCAGTGCCATGCGCAGGCCTCCCCAGTCTGGCCATTGCATGCTACCTCGCAGCCTCCCTGCCCCTGTGCTGGCCCTCCACCTCATTGCCATCCAACTTCTTAACCCCAGGAAGCGTGCCTCGTAGCAGGGGGCCCACCACGGGCCTCACAAGGGCACCACCACCTTCCTTACCTCCTCACCCCAAGGCTGACCTGCTGGTTCCATGCTGCAGATGCCCTGCTCTCCCACACCCCCACCTGCCTGGCTCTGCCCTTATGGTTGCCTGACCATGCTTTCTGCTTCCTTATTTTGTTTTCAAGCATCTCCCCCTGTCCAGAAGAGAAGCTGTTGGAGGCCAGGGTGGTTTGTTTTGTGTAAGACCATGTCCCTAAGTCAGAACCAGGCCTGGAGCACAGAGGTGCTCAGGACACACTGCCGGATGAATGCACACATGTGCATGAATGAACGAGTCTCCCTCGCTGTCCTGTGCCGCATCCCAACTGCTGATACCTTCGATGTTGGTGTCCAGGAGGCTCTCTGGCTGGCCGGGGCATAGGCAGGGCTGGTAGTGCCACGTGCAGTTGGCCTCCTGTGTGTGCTGGAGCTCCCCGCTGCCGCCTACTTGCGTGTGGGTGTTGTAGAAGTCACAGTAGATGGCTGGGAGGAAGGGCACCATCAGTCGGGGGCCCTGCCCTGACTCAGGACGCAGAATGGGGCAGACATGTGCACAGAAGTCTCGAGTTCTTCTGGCAGCCTCCCTCCAGGGCTGGGTGCAGGAACTAGAGCAGCCCTGCGGCCACCGTCAGTGGCCACCTGGAGGGTGGGGTAGTGGGTGGGTAGGGTCACTCACGACAGAAAGCGGGAGTCCTCCAATCCACGCACACGCCCTTATCCAAGCAGGCTTTTGCATAGGCAGCCACGGTGTCGCATAGACACTCACAGTCCCCGCCCGTGTCGCACCCACATGCATCACGCACACAAGCCTCATAGTAGGGCAAGTGGTACACCTGTGGGATGGCTGCCAGTTAGTATTTGGCCTCCCTGTGATGGCCAGGTGCCAGGCTTTGTGGCCCCAGGGATTGGATGTGTGGTGAGGCTTGGACAGAGGCTGGTGTGGGGGCTCAGTGCCTGGACCCCTCTGAGTGTGTGCATGTGGCATCCCTCCCTCCTGCCTCAAGACCTCCAGTGGGGCCAGGCATGCAGGCCACACCGCAGCCCCTCTGGCCTGCACACCAGCCCCTCCACACCTCCGTGCTGCATCCCAGTGGCCCCCACAGGGCCTCAGCACTGGCTGGCGCTCCCTCCTCCCCAGTCCTCACAGCCCTGGGGAGGTCCCATGCCATCCTTGTACCTCCTCCATAACCACTCAGCTCCCAGGTACTTGAACCACCCAGAGCATTTCCAGAGTGAGGCTGCAGAGCTGCCAAACACCCCACGGTGCCCAGAATGTGGTGGAGGACCCTCCTTTCCAGCAGTGGGTCTGGACCTCTCTGGCCCACTTGGTCCCTGACCAGTCTGTGGCCCTGCTGTGGGAGACCCTCCTCCTGCTTCCCCACCTAGGCTGGAGCATGGCCTGACACCCCTGCTTGCTGGCAGCTGCACTCCCACAATCAGGGACCCTTGATCTGGGGCCCACCTTGCTGTGGCAGGCGGCAAAGGTCTGACTGTTGATGATGCTGCACTTGCGCTCCGCCCAGGAACGGCGAAAGGCGTTGAGGCTGCAGGGCTCTGCCAGGAAGCTCACATCCCCACACAGGGGGCTCTCCTTCCATGAGTTCACAAACTCCAGCTCGTTGGCGGCCACGTATTTGCTGCGCGTCTCAAAGTCATCCTTCATGTTCCCATTGTAGTTGCCACACAAGCCACAGAGGGGGTCCTGCAAGTGGGTATCGGTGTCAGGGGGGGGTCTGTGGGCTGCAGGCATCTGCCCCACCCGAGACCACCTGGGGCCCTGGGGTGGCAGATACCTGGGAGGCACGGTCAATCTTGATGAAGATGGTCATGTGCTTGTTCCAGATGAGAGTCAGGCTGTACCTTCCTGGGATGCTGATGTCCAGAATGAGGTTCAGGGAGCTGGGCTTCACACGCAGATGCACACGGGGGTCTTCCCCCGTGACTGTGTAGTTGCTGTCCGCCAACACAATGGACAGGCCCTGTGGAGTAGGGCCATCACAGGGCTGCCTATCCCCCTGCAGTCTCCTAGGCCACCTGCTGAGAGCCAGCTCTGGGCAGAAGGTTCTGGTGTACACAGAAACAGAGCTGAGGCTCAGGCTTCCCAGGTGCCTTGCTCCCTGCTTGGGGCAGGTCCAGCAGCCACTAGTCCTGGGCGTCAAGCCAGAAAGGGGAGCAGGTATCCCTCCCTCATGTTCCATCATGTGGGGCCAGTGGGGTGGGCTCTTCTACCCTTCCTGCCCTGTAAGGCTCTGCCCCACTGCTCACCCCTGAAAAGATCTTGATAGCCCGGGAGCATGTGACCCCCGACCTCCCACAGATGACATTCTCTGTCAGGATTTTGAAGGTGGGCTGAGAGTCGTTGGTGCCACAGCCGTCCTGCAGGGAAGGGGTGTTGAGGAGGAGCCCTGGGGGCTGGCCCCTCTGGTCCTTGGCTCCCCACAGCCCCGGAGATTACCGTGGCCAGGATGTACTCGCAGTTGCCGTCAAACACAAAGCGCTGGCCATCAAAAGTGACCACGTGGCCCTCCCCGTAGAGGGCACAGGTGGATGGGCAGTGGAGGCTCTGCTGGCATGTCCACTTTCCCCTTGAGCAGGTACTGCAGGGACCGGTGGGTGTGTATGGGGCCTACAGCCCTCCCCCATTCTGGGCGTTGGCCCCTGGGTTTCCTAGGGGAACATCTGCACCTCCAGAGCTCCCCATGCCCAGGGCTCCCCATGCCCAGGGCTCCCCACGTTAAGGTTTCCCCACATCCAGGGCTCAAACCCATAGAGCTCTGAACCCACAAGGCTCCTCCTCTCTAGGGCTCCCCAAGTCCAGAGCTTCCCACCCACAGTGTTCCCCACATCCAGGGCTCCCCAACCCGGAGGCTCCCCACATCCAGGGCTCCCAACTCACAGGGCCCCCCACATTCAGGGCTCCCACCCTCTGGGCTCAGGGCTCCTTGCCTATCACAGATGGCCCTGGGATGGCTCAGGGTCTCTGGGATGGGGTTTTGGCTCACCAGGTCCTGCAGTCAGTGTGGAGCTTGGCCCCTCCTGGGTAGGAGGTGCCTGCAAACTCACATGGGCACTCCTCGGGGGGCACACACTGCCCACTGGCATTCTCATAGAGCCCCTCTGCACAGACGCAGCCAGGCTCACACTTGGTGGGCACCTGCAAGGAGGGCAGCCTCAGTTGCCACTGCCCCCAGTCCTGGGTGCTTCTGAGACCCTGGCATTTCTCTTGCACCCCTACTCCCCTGCTCTGCCCCTCTGGGCTCCCCCCAGGTACACCCTGGCCAGGCAGTCCCCTCACAGTGCTGCAGGTGCCCTTACACAGGGTGTGCCTGTGGCCAGCAGCTGGCATGTGGGGGCGCATGCAGCTCCAAATTTGTTTTCCGAGGACTGGCTGCAGGACTGAAATGTCTTGAGAGCTGAGCAGGAAGCTAGGGGGGAAGACGGGGAGTGAATCATGTGGGCCCAAGGCTGCCTCCCATCCTGCCCTGCCAGCCCGTGCCTGGTACTTACCGAAGAACATTTGTGGCCGCCCAGGGCAGCTCAGCCGCCCACCTGTGCAATGGCTACAGGGGAGAGACACAGTGAGCCCTGTGCCCTCCTGCTGGGGGCTGCACCCCCCAACGCTGTCCCTTGCCCCCTCACCAGGCCACGCTGTCGATGACCGTAGACTGCCCGGCTGGGATGAGCCTGCCACCCTCCAGCACACAGGGGCACTGGGCCCTGCGCACGCACTCGCCCCTGTGGTTCAGGTAGGTGCCCTCGGGGCAGTTGCAGCCGTCCACAGGCACAGCACTGGGCTGGCATTCCACAGCACGGTCCGACAGCGATAGGCAGGTACGGCCGCAAGCCCGGCTGTCGTAGCTGAATGTGCGGTTGCCAGAGCAAGGGATGGCTGCGGGGGAACCCGGGAGTCAGGACCCTGGGGGTGGCAGGGGAGGAGCCTGTGCTGCCCTGGGACCCTGCCTGCACCCCCCAGGCACTCACTGCAGTTGTCCACACTGCTCCTCCAGCCCCAGAGCAGGATGCCCTGCGAGGAGCATGCATGTGCGTAGCTGCCCAGTGTGGCGCAGATGTGGGGGAAGGTCTCCTCATAGTTGCAGGCTTCATACACGCATCTCTGCAGCAGAGCACTGGCTGTGGGCTGGCTGAGGGGCCCCTGCCCCCAAGGATGTGTGGCCCCAGACCTTCCAGGATGCCCTCAGGTGCCCTCAGGTGTCAGTTGCTCTGGCCTCTACTGCTCCCCTCCCCATGCCCCCACAGGTCCCTACCTTGTAGAATGGTGCGGGGTTCACTGTGGCATGACACCTCTCAAATACTGTACCCTTCCTCAGCAGCACCGAGCAGTGGGTCTCTGCGCACACCTCTGGGGACAACAGTCCTGGCTGTCAGTGTCCCTTCCCCATTGCAGCCACACCCCTCCCAGGGACGCACACTGGCTGGGCCTGCAGCAGGGTGGGCCACCACTCACTGTTGAGCTGGCTCATAGAGCAGGGGTCAGTCTCTCGCTCCAGTGCAGCTGGGCAGTTCCCTGCCCTCCAGGAATCCACAAAGAGTGAGGCAGTGCCCTCAGCGATGCCCACACTGGTCATGAAGTCATCAGTTGTGTCCCCGTTGAAGTTGCCGCATAGCCCTGAGCAGGCCAGGCTGTGAGGGTGGCCCAGGCCAGCCCTATCTCTGCCCACTCCTGTCCCATAGCTCCTGTCCTCCCTCTAACTGAGACCCAGGTGAGAGGCCACTGCTGGCCCCACACACCATATTCCTGGGGGCTCCCTAGATATAGAGGGTCCACCTGAGCCTCTCTTGGGCCCTTTCTCCTTTCCGGTCAAGGCTGGGTCCAGTGGGGCTGACCAGTAGGGCAGGGCTCACCTCTGGTGTGGCCTCTGAATTTGGACCCAACGGTGACATACACCTGGAAGATGGGCTGTAGTTGGATCACAAGCTCTAGCCCAAAGGTAGTGGCCATCTGGAGGTGGGTGGACGTCTGCCTGAAGACTGTGATGTTGCCTGTGGGGACATAGCACTCAGGGGCCACACCTTCCTATCGTATCAGCTTGGGGAGCTGAGAGACCTGGGTCTGGGCCTTCAGCTTCTCATACCCTTGCCCCTTCTTAAAGGCTACTGCCCCTGCCCCCGCCCCCTGCTGCCTGCCACACCCAGGGCCCGGCTGCTGAGGACATACGAATCTGGTATGGCAGCCACTTGGGATCTTCATTGTTGGTGATCACCCCATCCTGGGAGATCACGATTTTGACCTGGAGAAGAGTGGCTTGAGTCAGGGGCTGGGTGGAGGAGGCAGGGCCCTGTTGGCAGGAGCCTTGGGACAGTGCATGGCAGCCTTACCTGCTTGGACAGGTAGATGACTGCGGCCAGGGAGGTCTCTGAATGTGAGTACCCGGACTTGTCATATACAGCCATGAGGGTGCCCTCATCGGGGAGCTGGGGACTCTGGGGAGTGGAGGGGTGGCTCAGGCTATGGGGAGTGAGGATACATCCTCCCTGCCAGCCTGGGAGCTCTGCCTACCTGGAGAAGGATGTAGGTGCAGCTGCCGTGGAAGCGGTAGGGTCTGGCGTCAAAGGTCGTGACAAAGGAGCCACCTTCCAAGGAGCAATGACCAGGGCACGGGTGCTCTGTGCATGTCCAGCGGGCTGAGGTGCACTGGCTGCAGGGGGATGGGGATGACCCAGGGGTGGATGGTGCCCCTGGCCTGGAATCCCCCTTCCCCATAGGGCTAAGGTCCCCCCCCCACTCACCAGGTGCGGCAGGCAGTGGTGGTGATGTCCCCAGGGGCATAGATGGCTCCATTGAGCACGCAGGGGCACTGGGTGACTGGCACGCAGGTATGGTTTGTGGACAGGTCGTTGAGGACCGTACCTGTGGGAGTGGTTTCCTGAGCTCAGTGGGACCGGCCCCTCCAAGCACCTTATGGGCAGCCCTCTTGAGCCTGTGCAGGACTTCTCATTCTGGCCCCTGTCTGTATATGTAGCTGCCATGCCACGCCCTGCGTGGGTCACCCCTCACACCAAGTGCCCAGGCCCAGCCACCCTCCCTGTGAGGGGCAGCCCTGGCAGGTGACGTGGACATGTAACGTTCCTCAAGTCAGCTACGACCCCCCTCTTTCTGGCAGCTCTGGGCCCTGGTGGACAGTCTGGCTGCTGTAGCAGACTTATATGTCCTCGACAGCCTCACTCTCCCATGGGATTTTGTGTGTGGTCGTGGGCCCTGAAGTCTGAGAATTTGTGGCAGGACTCTATCCCAACCCCTGCCCAGCATTGTCTGAGATGAGCTGGTCAGTGGAGCAGGGTGGGTGCTGGCCAAACCTCACCTTCTGGGCAGAAGCAGCCAAAGGTGCAGAAGCTGGAGCAGTGGTGCTGAGGGTTGGAGCAGGTCCGGACGCAGGCCGAGCCACACTCCTGGTACACCTGGCCGGCTGGGCATGGGCCCACGGCTGTGGCACATGCAGCTTCAGTGAGGGCCCTGCCCCTGCCCCATGGAGGCCCAGGACTTAGCCCAGCCCTCTGCCTCCCACAAGTGCCAGGGTGTCCTCCCTCATGGATGAGGGTGGATGTGGGCAGCACATCAGGTTGGGGCGCTGGGAGGCCTGGGTCTGGGCCTTCAACTTCTCGCACCTTTTCCCCTTCTAGAGACTCACCGCAGAGTCCAGGGCGCCGCCAACTGCGGACAGGCTGACCAGCCATGCTGCACTGGCGGGAGTACTCTGACAGCGTGGCACATTTGCTGTCCTGCTGTCCTGGCTGGGTGGCTGTGGCCATATCAGCCTGGCAGCTCAGCACAAATGGGCTCTTGGGCACGTTGCACTCAGGGGACACCAGGGCCAGCAGTTGGGTGCAGATCTGGGCCTGGCAGAGGGCCACTCAGGGTCATGGAGGTCAAGGCTACACATCACACCACACCATGCCATCACCTGAGCAGGGGCTATCTGTGATTGTGGGGCCCTATTAGCCTAGAGATCTTGTTAGACCCTTCGAGTCTCCCCACTATGGCCCCTGGTAGCCCAGCCAGCTCACGTACATGCTTAGTCTGCCAGACAGGGGGCCTGGGGACGGCCTCATAAGCACAGATCTCATTGGGGTCATCCAGCTTCTGCAGGGCAGCATACTTATGGGGTTCCAGGAGTTTGCCTAGGGATGCAGGATGGGGAGTGGCAGCACCAGGGTTCCTGGCCACAGAGGAGCTGGGGCCTCCCCACCCTGCCCTGTCCTACCTACCTTCCTCACTCAGAAACTCGTTGGCTGTCTTCCCATCAAAGTTCCCGCACAGCCCACACATGCGGCCCATGTACTTCCTCTCCACTAGGACCTGTGGGTGGAGTGGCACTGTTGGGTGTTGGGGCAGGGGTCCCTACACTACACTGTCAAGGCTGCTCACTCCTGATCCCTGGCCTAGACCTCCCAGGCCCAGAGCCCCTGCTGTCCACTCTCCCTGCTCCTCCTCAGTGCCCCCTTTTCTTGGCACATCGCCCTGTGTTCAAGTGGAAAAGCTGAATGACCAACAGAGCCTAGTCAGCCCTGGCCCAGGATGGCAGCCAAGGGTCAGCACTGCTTTGAGGTTGGGCTGTCTGCAGGTTAGGCCTGCAGCAGGGGCTGGGCCTTGCTGGGGCTCCCATGGGGGGTAGCGCACCGTGAGGTGGGCATCTGGGCTCCACAGAACTTCCAGCTCCAGCTCCAGCTGCTTGGCCACCAGTCGCACACTCTGGCCGAAGGGCGTGATCTGGAGCCCATTGCTGGTGTGGGGAAGGCTGATGACCCTGTGGGACAGAGCAGTGAGTGGCTGTCCCTCGCCCCCTTGGTCCCTGGTTGTCTATCCGGCCCACCTGGCCTACCCGATGTCCTTGACTGAGATGGTCGCCTTGCTCACAGTAATGACAGAGGCCCCCAGCTCCATGATGATCCGGGAAATGTTCCCATCCAGCCCTCGCCGTAGCTGGACACTGAAGGTGGGGGAGGCGTCCTTGCAGGTGGCCGTGAAGACATAGTTGCATGTTCCCAAGAAGTCATATACATGGTGGTCGAAAGTGGAAAAGTGGCCAGTACCCCATGTGGAGCACCAGCCCTTATCCGGGTCTGTGGAGAGTGGCACAGACTTAGACCCCTATGCCCGCTGAGCAGGCAGGGCCAGGCTAGGCCCCGGGATCATGTGCTGGGTTATTCCCAGCCCCCTGGCCCCACACCCCCTGGCAGAGTGAATATACCTTTGGGGGAGCCCAGGCTGCCTTGTTGTTGGGGCCTGTAGCATTGTCTGCTCCAGTGTTGTAGGACATGGAGCTCTAGCCCGGGGTCCCCCACTTCAGCAGGGCTGGGCCAGGCAGCAGGTCACTTGTCTCCCTGGGCAGGGGCCCTTAGTGCACATTGGAGTGTGGCTCTTCTCTAAGAGAATCCTTCTCATGGAAACCCCAGAGATAGGTACCCAGGCTGTACAGCATCTGTACCCGTGTGTGTGTTTGTGTGTGCGCACATGTGTGTGTGTGTCTGTCTGGGGGGTGGCCTGGGGACTGGACCCTCCCTTGTGTACACTGGACCTGGGTACTCCAGGCAGCAGGGAATGGTGGCCTTGGTCTCACTCACCTATCTGTGGAGAGTCCTCTGACTTCCAGAGGCCTGGCCTGGCAAAGAAAGTGTTGTCCAGACCTGTGTGGACAGGGCCCATGGTCAGTCATCTCTGATGACTCCGCCTACCTCGCCTCAAGGGACATCTGCCTTGGAGCTCCTGTCCTGCCATGGGCTAGAAATGGAGCACTCAGCTTGAGAGGAGGGTATGTAACCTGTGGGCACCAGGTTTTGAGCCAGGGCTCTTCACACAGTCTGGCTCCTCTCCATGTCCACAGTTATTTCCCTTGTCTCTCCTTCTAGTGCTAGCTTAGAGTGTTTGTGTGCAGCTCCTCTTCTGTGCTTGTCACCAGGCAGAGGTACACAGCAAAGGACTCCACTGCAGGGACCCACACTGGTAGGGAGAGTGCATGCAGCATGCACACACATCAGCAGGCAGGGTGCACACATACTGGAAAGGCAGAGTGCATGCAGCTTGTGCACACACACTGGGAAAGCAGAATGCATGCAGCATGTTTGCACACACTGGGCGGGCAGAGTGCACGCAGCACGTGTGCACAGGCAGAGTGCACGCAGCAGCACGTGTGCACGCGCTGGACGGGCAGAGTGCACGCAGCAGCACGTGTGCATGCACTGGACGGGCAGAGTGCACGCAGCACGTGTGCACGCACTGGGCGGGCAGAGTGCACGCAGCACG
>NW_003852655.1:734339-769684 GCF_000181295.1 Otolemur garnettii | reverse complement strand
CAGAGTGCACGCAGCACGTGTGCACGCACTGGGCGGGCAGAGTGCACGCAGCACGTGTGCACGCACTGGGCGGGCAGAGTGCACGCAGCACGTGTACACGCACTGGACGGGCAGAGTGCACGCAGCATGTGTACACACACTGGGTGGGCAGAGTGCATGCAGCACACGCCTCAGGAAGGCAGAGTGCACACAGTTTGTGTATGCACATGCAGATGCAGGAGCAGCAGCCAGAACATGCATGTGTGGTGGGTGGGCTTCACCATGCATGGGGTAGGGCTGGGCTATGGGGGATGGGAGGGCCTCTCTAAGAAGGCAGCATTTGAGCAGGGCCATTGCCCAGGCAGGCAGTCAGGAGGGGTCCCCTGAGGGGATCCCTGGGAAAGCAGGGCTGCTGGAGGGTCCTGAGATGCTGGCTCCCTTGGCTCCCTCTGGCCTGCTTGTCTGTCTACTGTGCTCTGATCTCTGGATGTGCCAGGGAGAACCCTGACTGTGGGACTCTCAGCTTGTGGGCAAGGAGAGAGGAGGCTGGGATATTTGGGGCAGTGCTGATATGAAAAGGCTGAGCACTGAGCCTAGGCCACCCAGTCTCCCTGTGGCTGCTCATGGTTGCTCTTGCTACTCTCCTGCCAGGCAACCTTAAGAGAGCCCTGTGGTTAGCCTGGGACTATGGTGATCATTGACCAGAGAAATGAGAGGGTGACTGTAGGATGATGCCCCTGCTCCCACACTCTACTCTTTACCCCAGGGAGGCTTTTCCCATCTTCTTCACTCTAACCACTGTCCCTGTGGCTCCTAGGCCCACAGTGTTGGGTCCTGGCAGGCAGGTGACCAGGGCTTATGGTCTTTCCAGACCCCTCTTGGGCCTTGATGCCTGTCTTGCCTACTGGTTAGCTGTATGTGCCTGGTATACCCCTCCAGATGCATTCAGAAGGGCCTGTTTCTGCCTACATCCCAAGCTGTGGCCCCCTTTAGCACCAATCACTGGTGGCTCTGGGCAACATGGGGGCAGGAGCTTGAGACGTTCCAATGACTGGGAAGGCTGGTGGCCTTGGCTGTGTGAGGACATATTTGGCTGTGGTCCCCTTTGACCTTGAGATCACTTTCTGCTTGGCTGCACCTGGCTTATACCCATCCTCTTCAGGGTCCTAGTAGGCAGTGTGTTCCCCAGCCACTGGCCTTTCCTTATAGGGGTGGACTGCTGGGCTTGGGAGGCCCTGTGGAGGTCTTGCCACACAGGTCCTGGTCATCTGCCTGCCAGTGCCCATGGGGCCCTGTGGCTCCTGGGTCTGGGTGCCATGTCTGGGCTCCAGTCAGGGAGTGGGGGAGGATGGGATCTCAGATGCAGAGTCCTGGCCAGTTTCCCTTGGGTCAGACCCTCTGTGACTCAGTTTCCCCACTTTTCAGATGGCCCTTGGGGGCCACCCCCAGTGGTGCAGACACCGCAGGCCCATGTTGGGTCTATCCTGCCCCCAGGTCTGTGTGTCTGGCTCCACTATCCCCCAGGGGCTTCACTGGTCCATCATACCCCAGGGGAGCCCCCATCCCCTGAGTTCTTCCTCATCCTCTGGGGTCTATGACCCCCGAGTCTCAGAGGACGCTCCTTTGAAGGTGTTCATGTGGCCGACCACATCACTATCCCTCCTGCTGGGGACTAGCTGTGCTTCCTTGACGCTGACCCATGGGCCTTGGGAGTGGGCTTGTCCACCACCCCCGGCCATTCTCAGCCCCTGGACGGCCACGAGGCACTGGTCACTCGCTGTTCCTTCTGCACGCTTGGTGGCCCAGCCCACCCCTGCCCTTCTGAGTGAACCTCTGCTGGGGCCTCCCCCACCCACCCAAGTAGCTGTGGGTCCAGGCCCTGTACTCCCCCTGAACTGGACTTTGCTTGCCCCCACCCAATCCTCCCCCTGCCTGGCTACAGTCTGCGACCCAGGGACCCAAGTCCCCCCCCCCCCCCCCACCTCATGCCAGGCATGTGGGGCAGGACAGGAGTCCCAAGCAGGGGAGCTCCAGGGGGGCTTCTGCAGGGCTCCTGGCTGCTGATGGGCATGGGCAGGACTAAGGGAAAGAAGGAGTGAGTCATGGGGAGCACAGTGGCCTGGGCACAGGGGTGGCTGCTGCCCCACCAGGTGGCAGTGACGCAGTGGTCCAGGTGCCTCTGTCAGCAAGAAGGGGCTCTAGGCTCCACCCAGTGGGACCCCTTTGGGGCTGGCTCCTTTCAAGCGGGGCTCCTGGGAGGGGCCTTCCTGGTCTCTGACTCTGCTGGAGACCTGGGCCTTGGCCAGGTGAGACTGTCATGGGGCCTGGCCCTGTCTCCGCCTCCCATCCATCAGTGTCCACATGGTAGCCCAAGGCAGCGAGGCGAGAAGGCCTGGAGACTTTCCCACGCACAGGGGCCCTTGGACATGCTGGGGTGTCTGATGCCCCTGAGGTGTGGCCTGAGGCCCCCACTCACCAGTGCTGAGCAGGGCTCCCCCGTTGGACAGCAGCAGCAGCAGCCGCAGCAGCCACCCAGGCGCGAGCATGGTGCTACCCGCGTAGAGAAGGCGGCTTGGTGGGACACAGCCTGCCGCAGCTGGGTCTGAGCGGTCTTGCTGTGGCTACCTGTGCAAGTAGAGTGGCCAGCCCCAGACGCCTTAAATAGGGGTAGCCAGCCCTGCCCCTGCCGCACCCACCCGTGCCCCACGCGCCAGCCCTGTAATCGTCACCACCGTCCAGTGCAGTGGTGGCCAAACAGGATCTCAGGCTCTGCTTTATCAGGACTTGGGCTTCTCTGGAAAATTCTGCAGTGGAAATGGCCCCATTATCACCTATTCCCAGTGGGGGCTGACACACCCTTGAGGGTCCTGCAAACATCTCCCAGGTCTGGCTGTCCTGCCCAGGCCCTCCCCACTGCCGGTCAGCCACATGCCTTGGGAACTAAGATGGGCTTGTCCTAGGCTGATCGGAGCTGCCTGCAACTTGAATTCTCTGTCCAGAGGAAGGATCCTGCCAGAGGGGCCAGCTGCTGTTTTCTGCTCCCCCATAGTTCCCAGTGGCCCTGTCAGTGTCTGTCCCCCAGGGCATCTCTGGGGGGCATTGGTTCTCATCCCTCTTTCAGGCAGAGGAGCAGAGTGGCCACCCACAACCAGTTGGAGGATGGGACACCTGTGGGCAACCTCGGGGGGAGGGGTGCAGGTAGGCTTTGAGGGCCCAGGGCAAGGGTTGGGGGTGCAGGCATCTGGGGACCCTGGGACCCTCTTGCACAGGGCTTCTCTCTCCCAAGAGGGGCCTGTCATACCCCTCAAGAGTCAGGATGGTAAGTTCCCTACTGCAGCCCTGGGCTGGCTTGAGGCTGTTCCCACCACAGATTTGGCATCTGCCACCTGAGGTCGGTCAGGGCCTGCTCATGCCCTCCTCTGTGCTGCCCCCGCCTCCGCTGTTCCAAGAGGTCCCAGGCCGGGGGCTGCCCCCACCTCCTCCCAGGAGAGGACCCTCACCAAGCACATGTGACAAATGTGGTCAGTGTTGCATATTTTATCTTAAATCAACTTTAGTTTTAATGGGAAATTGTTTTAAATTAGGAGACATTAAATTGTTTGGATGGAAAATGGCTCTAAGTGTGCTGCCAGACGGGAGCCTGAGGCCAGGCTGGGAAGTAGAAGCCTGGATGCCTTCCTCACCACTGCACTTGGTGTGCTCAGCAGCCCCTTCTGTTCAGGTGAGAGACTGAGGCTAGGGCAAGTGTGGGGTGTGAACCTGGTGTGAGGTGGAGGCCCAGGCCAGGGTCTTAGGGCCCCTCCCTGGGAAGCAGCCTGGCTAGCTAGCACCCCTTCCTAGGTGGGGTCACTGTACCTGGCAGCCAGGGCCCAAAGGGACCTTAGGACCCCAGTGATGTGGTCAAGATCCCAGTGGCCCAGCTTGTCTGTCTGTGTCCTTTGCCATGGGGCTGCTGTGGGGGACTCCCCTGGCCCTCAGAGAGCTCAGGCTCTTACCAGGGACCTGTGAAGTTCTGGAATGGGGATGGTAGGCCACCGAGGTTTTAATTTTCCAGCTTGAAATGGTTGGGAACCCCTGTCCCCCTGTCTGAAGAGCAGCTGTGGCTGTGATGCTCAGCATGGAGGCCTGATGTTATCCCAAAGTTGGGAGACCCCTGTAGTGTGAGGGATGCAGGTTTGGCTGTGTGCTCAGCCTGGAGTGGACTAGCCCACTGGTGTGAGCTTGTGTGTGTGCACTTCTGTGGGTGTGCTTGCGTGTGCTCACGGGTGTGTGTGTTTGCGTGTGCGTGAGACATGGTTTAGACTCAGCTTGAATTTCCCGTGAAAGCTGGACATCCCAGTATCTGTCATCTCCATGGCTCCGGGCAGTCCAGGGCTGCATGCACCTGTGGTCAGCAGGCAGCTCTGGCTGCTGGGGCTATGGGCCTCTCACCCTCCCAGGGCACTTGCTTGGTGAGAAGGCCCTGGAGAATGGTGTATTGTCCCTTGACCTAGAAGCCTTGAATGAGCTGAGTAAATGGGAGATAAGCGTGGGAGGCCCACTGTTCCGGAGTGGTCTTGGCAACTGGAGCCACATCCCACCGATGGGCCTTAGAAAGTGGAATCTGAGGCTGCACAAGTGGGCAATTGTTTATTCTCACGCCCAGCTTGGACCCTGTCCTCCATGTCTGTCTGTGTGGCTGGGCCCTGAATAGTGGACCCTTAGGTCCCCAGTGTGGCCTGGCCCCTGGGCCTGAGGTCCAAGAAACCTTAGTCCAAGAAAAGGGGCTGGGATCCAGCTTCCCGGCTGAATTGTGAGAGTGGCCCTGTCCCTTAGGGCCTTTTACTTGGGGTCAAGGGCCTGGATGAGGATGTTGGCATTTACCCCTGGCAGGTACCCCCAGATTGCTCCAGAATAGGCTGGAGGCCTGGCTCCCTGGAGGCGCCAGTGTGGACCCACTATTGTCCCCTTGTCTAGCCCCTGGGCCCTGCCTTGGCCAGGTGTGACATCCTCTGGGGGAGAACAGGTGAGACTGAAAACTAGGAAGATCTCAACATCAGGGGTGGGGATTCCCCCTGAGCCTAGACAATAGGCCCAACTGAGGCCAGTGGAGCCTGTGATACCCAGCAGTGGCCAGAGTGAATATCACTGCTGGGGGTCACAGCAGGAAGGAGCCTTGGGCCTGGGCTGAGGACTACCTGCCTTCCACCCCCTCAAGGCCCTTTGTGGTAGGGGTGGTAGCCATCTTTGATTGCTTCTGGCAGGGTTCTGGTGTCATTGGTGATAGCCCACTGCATGCCAGCCTATCTCCCCCCAAGCCCTGAGCATATTGTGACTGTCACTCCCTGTCTACCTTCCTCAATGGCTGGTAGCAACCCCTCCCTTGGGCCCATGCTATCTCCAGCACTGGCCTGGCCCTTTGGCTTCTGTCCCCTTCCCCTGCCAACTCCTGTTTCCTTGCTGGCCTTTGCAGCCCCTCACCCAGGCTGCTGGCCTGCCCTGTGGAGGTAACACACGTGACCCAGGTGAGGGGCCTGGAGAGGTGGATATGGACTGCAGGGGCCATTGGGTGGCCACCAGCACAGCCCCTCATAAGTGGGGCCCTCCATGGGCCCTGCCCAGTAGAACTCAGAGGGCCTGGGGCTGCCCAGGGACCCCAACCATCTGCTTTCAGCCTTGGCCCTTTGGTGCCTGGACTACCCCTCCCCTGATCCTGGAACTCTCCTACCTTCCCACTGGACTCACCCCTCGACCCCTGTGCTGACTGATGCTCACAGCCCCATTGTGTGGGGTAGTAGATGGAATGCCACATCCGTGGCTGTGAGGAGCCCCAAAGGACCTCTGGGCCCAGAGTGTCTGGGTATGGGCCTGGCTTCAGCCCAGGGCAGGGTGAGGAGTGACCAGGGGGCTACTGCTGGAGGCTGATGTCTGCTTAGGCTGGGCAGAAACGTTCTGGGATGGGCCAGGTGCTCACTGCCCATGTTCTCCGGCCTGGGGCCAACTACCCTTTTAGTCCACTATACCCGCTGTTAGGGGAGCAGGAGCAGGTGTGTTCCAGTCTGGGGAGGGGTAGGGGTCAGCACAGCCAAGGGTAGGCTCGGGCTGGACACTTGCCCACCACCTAGAGCTCCTGTAGGAGGGGGCTTGGCCCAGCCACTCCTCAAGGTGGGAACTTAGCTAGGACAGTGCCCAGAAGTGCCCCCCAGGAGTTCCCCTACCCACACCTATCTTGGGCACCCCAAATGCTCCCTCCTCACACCCCTTTTCCCACCACTGGGCCCTCCTGGGTGGCTCTGGGCAAATGCTGAGAAGCAGCTCTACCCCCACTAGCTGAGGGGCTGACCAGGATCCTGACGCCTGGCTCCACCCCCCACATCCTGGGGGAAATGTCTACACAATCCATGCTTCTAGGCCTGAATCCAAGGGTGCCCCCAGCCAAGGGGCTGTAGGGCGTGAGTGTCCAGCTCTGACTAGGTCTGGCCAACCGCCCTGCCCCGGCCCTGGAGCTGATTATCAGCGGATGTTGAATGAAAAGCAAACAGATAAGATTGCTGGGGATATGGGGCTAGGGCTCCCTGGGGTGCCCCTGGCAGGTAGCAGGGTAAAGCACCATACTGCCTGGGCAGGGGTTATCTAGGCACCTGCTGCCTTCCTGGCCAGTGGCTAGTGGGTTGGCACTTTTGCCCTCCCATGCTGCTGATCAGAGGGCTTTTAGGAGGACAGGACCTTGGAAGCTGGCCGTCAGGAGGGCTGGCCATGCTGGGAGGAGGCTGGATGGAGATAACACCTCCCCTGAGGAATCCTCCTGTCACAGGACAGGAGGTGGGGAGATCTTGGGGAGCCCACAGGGCCTCTGGGGGTAGACATGGAATGGAGCTAGGGAGGGCTAGCACCCCCGGGGGGTAGAGGGGCTGAGGGGCTGGCTGCAGGGCTGGGAGCTGGGGAAGGGGCACTGCCAGGCAGGCTGCTTCACAGAGGGGACAGTTTGCTGGCTCTGCTAGCAGGAGGGGAGAGGACATCATTTACCGCTGTGGGCCCCAGGTCCTGTGGGGAATGTGGAGAATTTGCCTTTTTCCCCAGAAAAGCTCCAGGTGCTGCAGCCAGACTGGGGGCTTTCAGGACACAGGTGCAAGACCTGATCTAGGTGGTAGGAAAGGGATAATTCTGGAGGGTTCGGGACATTGGCATTGGCTAGGTGAGGCCATGGAGAGCCTAGGAGCCCCAGGCTCAGGATGGCCACTTCTGTGTTGCTGTGAGGGAACAGGTGGATTTCCAGGGCCACCTGCTGTCCAGCTTCCCTGAGTGCTATGGTGGTGGCTGGGGGGCACCATGCACATGACCTGCAGTATCCAAAATACTAGTAGCTGCTGGGCCGCCCATCCAGGGGTAGCCATGAGAGCCCAGAACAGGTAGAAGCCCAGGCTACATGGAAGGTGTCCCCATAGCTCGGCCCAGGGCCTGGGAATTGAAGGGTCTGGTCTGGCCTACCTGGTGCCAGGGTTGAGTTTGCCTGGTGGGGGCTGTTCCTGGGGGGGGGGCATGGATGTTCTTCTAACCCTAACTGTCCCCGGACAGGAGCATAGTGAGGTGGCTGAGGATGGAACCCACCCTTCTCACCCACGTAGCCTGGCTCAGGGTATCCCGAGTTGCATGTGGGCAGTGGCCTGTGCGTCCTCATACCACCAACTTTCAGATGCATGATGAGGGCCCTAGGTGGATATGGGCATGCAGGTGTCCCTAGGAGCTTTACTTGTGACTGCTCCTAACCAGAGATAGCCCAGTTGTCTGTCAGTGGGGGGACGGCCAACAGTTTATTCCTCACCCATCCTGAAGCTATCGGAATGAATGGGTGTGAACAGGCCCAGCTCACACCGCTGCTCTCTTTGGGAGTGGAGTGGCAGGAGCCTACAGACAGCGTCTAACTTACCCAGAAACTGCTAAAGCATTTCCTAGTGAGGCTGTGCAGTTTGCACCTGCTGGCAGGGCATGAGTGTCCTGGGTCCTCTACTCTCCTCCAGGGCTGGCAGGCTCAGTTTTTAAGGTTTTACCAATTCTGATTGGTGCCTTCTTTTTTTTTTTTTTTTTTTTGAGACAGAGCCTCAAGCTATCCCCCTGGGTAGAGTGCCGTGGCTTCACAGCTCACAGCAACCTCCAACTCCTGGGCTCAAGTGAGTCTCCTGCCTCAGGCTCCCAAGTAGCTGGGACCACAGGCACCCGCTACAATGCCTGGCTATTTTTTGGTTGCAGCCATCATTGCTGTTTTGGCGGGCCTGGGCTGGATTCAAACCCGCCACCTTAGGTGTATGTGGCTGGCACCTTAGCCACTTGAGCCACAGGTGCCGAACCGGTGCCTTCTAATTGTAGTTTTCATTAGAATTTTCCTGATGACTAGTGACGCTGAGCATCTTTTCACGTGCTTATTTGCTATCATCTGTCTTCTTTGGTGAAGTGTCTATTCAAATCCTTTACCCATGTTAAATTGGGTTGTTTGCTTACTTATTTCTCAGTTTGGGGAGCTCTTTATCTGTCCCAAACAGGCTTTGCAGACATTGCAGTCTCCACAGCCTGTTTGTTTACTCTCATAATAGTGTCAGAAGGAGACACTAATTAGTATTAAAATTTATGCTCAAAAGAGCAGCAGTTAGTCCTACTTATTAATTTTTCTTTTATAGATCATGCTTTTAGTGTTGTATCAAATCTTGCCCAACTCAAGGTCATAAAAATTTTTATTACTATAAAATGACCTTTTTTAAAAATAAAAAAGATACTAGAGGCACATAGTTTTGGGGTACATGTGATAATTTAATATATTCATATAATTTGTAAAGATCAAATCGTGTACTTAGGATGTCATCACCTTAAATATTTGTCTTTTATTTATACTGGAACCATTTGAATTCTTCACCTGCAGCTATTTTGAAATACACAGTGGATTATTGTAAATTGTACTCATCCTACTGATCTATCTAACACTAGATCTTGCTTCTTCTATCAAACCATATATGAAGTGACCTTCTTTTTTTTTTAAATGACATATCAGAAGTGACCTTCTTGGCTCAGTGCCCATAGTACAATGGTTACAATGCTGGCTACATGCACTGAGGCTGGTGGGTTCAAACCCAGGCTGGGCCAGCTGAGCAACAATGACAATTGCAGCAAAAAAATGGTCAGGGTTTGGTGGCGGGTGCCTGTAGTCCCAGATTCTTGGGAGGCTGAGGCAAGAGAGTTGCTTAAGCCTAAGAGTTTGAGGCTGCTGTGAGCTGTGGCCACGGCACTCTACCAAAGGTGACACAGTGAGACTCTGTCTCAAAAAAAAAAAAAAAAAAAAAGAGGCGACCTTCTTTATACTTGACAATCTTCCTTGCTCTAAAATCCACCTTATCTGAGATTAATATTGCCACTCAATCTTTCCTTCTGTGTGTTATCATGGCATGTCTTTTTCTATCCTTTTTCTTTTAATAACTTATTTGTGCCTTTTATATTTATAGTATCTTTTTTTTTTTTGAGACAGAGCCTCAAGCTGTCCCCCTGGGTAGAGTGCCGTGGCATTACAGCTCACAGCAACCTCCAACTCCTGGGCTCAAGCGAGTCTCCTGCCTCCGCCTCCCAAGTGGCTGGGACCACAGGTGCCCTCCACAACGCCCGGCTATTTTTTTTTTGGTTGCAGCCGTCATTGTTGTTTGGCGGGTCCGGGCTGGGGATTCGAACCCGCCACCTTAGGTGTATGTGGCTGGCGCCCTAGCCGGTTGAGCTATAGGCGCCGAGCCAGTATCTTTGGATAGCTTATACAGTGAGCTTGCTTTTTAACTAAGTTTGATGAGCACATCTTTTCACCTGAGTGTTTAAGCGACTGCACCTGACATGGTCCCTGTGTGAGGACATCAGCCTGCCACCCTGTTGCTGGCTTGTTCCTGCCATCTGCGCCCTTGTTCCTGCCGTTTGTGCCCCCTTTCCTTGCTTCTCCCGTCTTTCAGACTGAGCACTGTCTTGTGATTCAGTTTTATCTCCCTCGCCTGCTTATTTTCTATAACTGTTTGTTTTATTTTAGTAGTTACCTTTGGGTTTATAGGACCTGTTGATTCATTACGTGTGGAGCAATGTCAGGACACTTCACATGAGGGATAAGAGCCTCATGGTGCCCTCCCTGGCCTCCTGCTGTCTTGCCATCCACTTTAGTTCTGCATGTGTTGTAGACACCACACTACCCTGTTATTATTTTTGTTTGACCAGTTATCTTCTAAAGAGGCTTAAGTATGTAACACATCCTGCACACTTACATTGTTGCTTTGTACAGGCCCATTTTTCCGTCTGGTACATTTTCCCTCTGCATGAAGGACCTGCCTTAGCACTTGTACATACATAATGTACAGGGAATAGTTATTTGTCTGAAAGTATCTCTGTTTGTCTTGTTTTTCTGGGATGATCGTTTCTTTTAGTGCTTCAAGGTGCTGCCCCACTGTTTGCTGACAAGCTGTCATCTTTTCATAGTACATCCCAACTCTTTAAAGATTTCCTTTTGTCACAGATCTTGAGCAATTTGGTTGTGACTCAGCATCACCTCAGTGTTGTTTTCTTTTCTTTTCTTTTTTGAGACAGAGCTTCAAGCTTTTGCCCTGGGTAGAGTGCTGTGGCATCACAGCTCACAGCAACCTCTAACTCCTGGGCTCAAGAGATTCTCCTGCTTCTTCCTCTCAAGTAGTTAGGACTACAGGCACCCACCACAACACCTGGCTATTTTTTGGTTGCATCCATCAATGTTGTTTGGTGGGCCCAAGTTGGATTCAACCTGCCAGCTCAGGTGTATGTGGCTGGTGTCTTAGCCACTAGAGCCACAGGTGCTGAGCCAAGTGTTGTTTTCTTCATGTTTCTTATTCTTGGAGCTCCTTCAGCATCTTGCATCTGTGGGTTTCTAGTTTTCGTCAGATTTGAGCACACTCTGGCTATTATTTCTTCATGTTTTCCTGTCTCTTCTTTTGCAATCCACTCCCACACATCTGTATGCTGAAGTAGTTCCACTCACTGCCCCTGGTGAGCTATTATTGGGGGGACTCTTTCATCTCTCCACCTTTCATTTCTGTTGCTGTGTCTACAAAGTCGCTGCTCTTTTCTTCCCCAGTGCCCAGTCTGCTAGGAACCCTATACAGTGCGTTTTCATCTCATATGTGGTCACTTTTATCTCTCTCTCTCTCTTTTTTTTAATTAAATGATAGCTGTATACATCAATGCAAACATGGGGTACAGTGTAGTGTTTTCATATACAATTTGAAATATTTTCATCAAGCTGGTTAACATAGACTTTGTGTCATTTACTTAGTTATTGTGTTAAAACATTTATACTCTAGTTCTAGAAAAGTTCACTTGTACCCTTGTTAGACAGACCATACAGGTGATCTTTCCAATCACCCTCCCACCACCCATCCGCCCTTCTCCCCTCCCCTCCCCACCCCCTCCCCGTATTCTTGGGCTAGAATTAGATTGTAGCTTTCATTTTAGATCTATAAATTAGTTTCATAATAGGGCTGTGTACATTGGATACTTTTTCTTCCATTCTTGTGATACTTTGCTAAGAAGAACATTTTCTAGTTCCATCCATGTAAACATGAAGGAGGTAAAGTCTCCATCTTTCTTTATGGCTGCATAGTATTCCATGGTGTACATATACCACAGTTTATTGATCCATTCGTGGATCGATGGGCACTTGGGCTTCTTCCATGACCTGGCAATTATGAATTGGGCTACAATAAATATTCTGATACAAATATCTTTATTGTAATGTGATTTTTGATCTTCTGGGTATATACCTAATAAAGGAATTGTAGGATCGAATGGCAGGTCAATTTTTAGTTCTCTAAGTGTTCTCCAGACGTCTTTCCAAAAGGAACGTATTAGTTTACATTCCCACCAGCAGTGTAGGAGTGTTCCCTTTTCTCCACATCCACACCAGCAACTCTGGTTTTGGGATTTTGTGATATGGGCTAATCTTACTGGAGTTAGGTGATTCTTTTTTTTTTTTTTGAGACAGAGTCTCATTTTGTTGCCCTCGTTAGAGTACTGTGGCATCACAGCTCATAGCAACCTCAAACTCTTGGGCTCCAGTGATTCTCTTGCCTCAGCCTCCTGAGTAGCTGGGACTATAGGTGCCTGCCACAGTGCCCAACTATTTTTAGAGACAGGGTCTTGCTTTTGCTTAGGCTGATCTTGAACTCCTGAACTCAGGCCATCTGCCCATTTTGGCCTCCCAGAGTGCTGGGATTATAGGCATGAGCCATTCATTGAGCCTGGGCTTTCTTTCTGTGGTTTTGCCCAGGTTGTGGTGTAGTGGTATGATCATAGCCTATTGCAACCTTGATCTTCTGGATGCAAACCATCCCCCTGTCTCAGCATACTGAGTAGCTGGGACTATGGGTACGGACCAAGCTCAGCAAATTTTAATTTTTTTTTTGTTGTAGAGACAGGGTCTTGCTATGTGTGTTCCCCAGGCTGGTCTAAAACTCCTGGCCTCCAGGGATCCTCCTGAATTGGCCTGCCTTTTATCTCTAGAAGTTTAATTTGTGTCTTTTTTTTTTTTTTTTTACATCTTCTCTGTCTCTGCTTAATATACAATCTTTCCTGTACACATAGGTTTTCATCACATGGAATATAGCTGTTAACAACTCTTTTAATGTCCTTGTCTGCTAATTCTAACATCTGCTTTGATTTTTTGTTGGTTTCAATTAATTGATTTTTCTCCTCATTATGGGTGGAATTACCCTTTCCCTTTTTCCTGCCTGATACTCTTTGAATGAATACCAGATACTGTGAATTTTACCTTGCTGGGTGCTGGATATGTTTATGTTCCTATAAATGTTCTGGAGCTTTGTCCAGAACACAGTGGAGGTGCTAGAAACAGTTCTTTGGGGCTCACTTTTGTGATGTGTTGGGTGGGATTGTGGTGTGCCCGGTCCAGGGCAGATGGTCCCTGGGGAGCACCCTGCTTGTTGCACCGGGGCTTATGAGTTGTGCTATTTCTTGGTGTTGCTGGTGGGAAGGGTGTTCTTCCCAGCCTTGGGAGTGTTCCAGCTGCTGTCCCCTCAAATCCTTGCGGGAGATTCCTTCCCAGCCCCTCCAGGCATATGCTGACTACTCCCAGCGACCTTCCACAGTGTCTAGGCTTTGCCTGTGATGCTGTTCCCTGTCCAGCTCCCTTGGTCTCCTGGGCTCTATGCTGAGCTTCTCTTGGGTTACCCTTCTTGGCTCATTGTTCTGGCAAGTCTTGAAGGGGTGACCGAGACACACAGGGCTTCCCTAATGCGTTTCCTGTCTGCTATGGGCTGAACATCTGTCTCCCTAAATTCATATGGTGAAATCCTAGCCCCCAAGGTGTATTAGGAGGCAGGAACTTTGGGAGGTGACTAGGTCACAGATGGGGCCCTCCTGAATGGGAGTAGTGCCCAGAGAGCTCCCTGGCCCTGTCCACCATGTGAGGACCCAGAGAAGGCACCATCTCTGCACCAGGACGTGGCCCTTGCTGTACATGGAGTCTGCTGAGACCTGGATCTTGGGTTTCCAGACTCCAGAACTATGAGAAAAAAGTTTCTGTTGTTTATCAGCTACCTGCTTCATAGCATTTTGCTCTTGTGGCCAAAATGGACCAAGCCTCCATCTCTCTGGGACCTCTGTTCTGGTTACCTGATGGCCAATGTCTGGACAACTTTTATCACTCATATTTTGTCTTACCTTTTACTTGCTAAATCCAGTCTCTGATGCTCTCTTTGCTGGAAATGGAAGTTCTTGATGAGATGGAATCTTGATTAATTTAAAAAAATTAAAAAGTGGTATATAGTCATGAAATAAAATGTGGAGAAATGGAGAAGTGCAGCAGGAAGATGAACGTGGAGCCCTCCCACACCCAGTAGCCTTAAGCCCTTGCCTTGGTCTTTGCTCCTGAGATGCGAGATGTGAGATGCAGGTGGCCTCTCTCAACTTCTCAGGCCCTACCCTGGGCTTTATAACCAAGAAATTGAGGCTCGCAAAGTCCTAGGAGTCTGGGTCTGGGTGCCACCAGGCTGTGAGGGACCAATCCAGGCAGGTCTTGGCTACCAGGTCCAGGCAGGTCTTTGGTGCTCGTTGGCTAGTCAGCTGCTCACACTGACCTCTGCCTTCATGCTCACGCGGCCTTCTCTCCATGTGAGTGTGGCCAAATGTCCCCTTTTCGTGAGAATACCAGTCATTTGGAATAAGGACACACCCCAGTGACCTTATCTTAACTAATGACATTTAAATGACCCCTTTCTGAGGTCAATTCTGAGGTCCTTGGGGTTAGGACTCTAGCATTCGAACTTGGTGCACACTTCAACAGTACCACTTGCCTGCTTTGGCACTCAGCCTTGTTGCCACAGATGTGGTTCAGGAATCCCTCTGCTCATTAGGACTCTGTTTTGGGAACCTCACTGTACATTCACCCCCAGAGGGGCGTGATGGGCAAGGCTGCTCCTCCCAAGCCTCCACTCTACTGTCACTGTCACATCAAATACCCAAGGCAGCTGTCACCAAACAGATGAGTTTGTCCCAAGAGGGCTGGGATAGAGTTCCGGGGCCTCCGAGCCAGGGCCAACCTGGCTTTCTTCCTTGGGCCCTGGTCCCTGGGTGCTGCAGCTTTGTAGGGGCACTCACAGCCTGAGCCTGTGCTGGTCACCTGCCCATCTGGGCTGGCTGTGCAAGACACCCTGGGGCCTGGGACTAGAGCCCGCACACATCCATGTGGACTCTCCCACTTGGCCAGTGTCTCGATCCGCTGGTCCAGAGCCACAATGCTTCCTTAGGGCCTGTGTGCATGGCCACAGGGGGATGTGAGCCCCTGTAGCAGGACCCCTTGCTGACCCCCCAGCCCAGGCCCAGCTCTGGGATTCTGGGATCCTGGGCAGTCACCACTGTGGTGGCAGCAACCAGCTGCCCAGCAAGGACCCTCTGAAGGACAATGGGACATCTGAGGCTCTCCTTAGATGGTAGGGAATGAACTTCCACAGGCTGGCCATGGGCAGGGCCCTGGGGGATAGACAAGGCCCTACCTCTACCAACCAGAGCACCAGGTGGTGATCCATGAGCCTGGTGCTCGTGACCCCATCTGGGGGCAGCCACTGGTGTGGGCCCCTCCACCTTCATCTTGGCCTCAGGTGAGACCCTCCGCCTAGCTGAGGAAGAGGAGGGCTTTAGTGAGGGAGGGTCGGCCACCCAGCCTTTCTGCCGCTTCTCAGAGCAAAACTCAGGAACAGAAGGTGGAGAGGGGCCCAGATAGGAGAACCGCAACTGGATGTGGGCCAGAGGGGCCAGGCTGGGAGGGCCTGGCGGTCACAGAGCCAGGGTAAGCTGATCAGCTGGGGACAGAGCCCTTGGCCCAGAGGTATCCAGAGAGCAAAAGGGCCCTGGTGTGCGTGAGGGTGGCCAGAGGCTTCCCACCATTGTGGTTTTATTGGGCCACTCTATGGCTACCATCACCTTGCAGGAGAGGAACCCCTGTGCACAGGGGAGTGACCTGCCTGAGGTCCTTCAGGGAGGAAGTGGAGGAGTGGGCACCCCAACCCCATGCCAGACACAGACTTGGTGCCCTACTACGCACACACAGTGTCCACCACAGGCCATACAGGGGCGTCATCCGACCAGTGTGTTTTGTGGATGGTGAGGCTGAACACTCATCTTTGTGGGGGACAAGGGAGCCACGGAATGAGGCAGGGGCCATGGGGCCTGCTGCCCCATCTCCACGCAGGGGCCTCAGAGCAGGCCAGTGGTCCTGCGGACAGCTGCCCTAGCCTGGAGAGTAGGTGCTCATGCTCACCGGGCTCCTTGCCACACACTGGTGCACAGGCCCACAGCCCGCTTCATGCACGGCGTGCCTGCTGTACATGTTCTGCACTATAGCGTCCACGTGTGTGGCCTGGGAGCCCCAGCACTCCTACATAGCCTCACCACCCCACAGGCAGGGCCCAGCCAGCACCTCCTCCCAGATTTCCATTGTGCAAAACTAGTCTTGCTGGTTCCAGAGGTCCCACAATGAAACAGACTGTGAGCTTGCCAGCTCCCTCCACCTGGCAGTCTCTGGAGCTGGCCCCACACACTGGGATACCCAGCCCTCCACTGGGACAGAGCAGATGCCAGGCGCCACCTGCTGCTGGGCCGTGGCACTTTGGGGTGCCACCCTCCTCTGGAACCTTCCGTGGGATCACCCTTGCCTGGGACCTGGCCAGAGCTCCTGAGTACCCAGGGGCAGGTGGGACAGGTCTTTGGATTGCTTGCAGCTGCCTGAGGGAACCCAGAGCTGGGCAGAGGTGAGGTGACATGTGGGCCGGTGGCCCCAGCTGCCTAGCTCTCCACATGCCTCTTGGGAGGTGGTCTTAAGGGGACCCAGGGAAGAGCTCCCAGCAGACTGACCTGGGGGATCAGCCTCCCTAGTGAGGCTGGATCCTATCCTTCTGTCTTGTCCCTTTTTTTTTTTTTTAAATTTTGAGACACAGTCTCACTCTACTCTTGGTAGACTTCCCTGGCATCATTATAGTTCATAGCAACTTCAAACTTCCTGGCTCAAGCGATCTTCTTGCCTCAGCCTTCCAAGTAGCTGGGACTACATTTACCTGCCATAACACTCGGCTGATTTTTTTTACTTTTAGTAGACAAAGGGTCTTACTCTTGCTCAGGCTGGTCTTGAACTCCTGAGCTCAAGGGATCCTCTCTCCTTGGCTTCCCATCCTTTTGAGAAGAGGTAGCAACCTGGATACAAGGTAGCTCTGCAGCTGCAAAGCCTGGCCAGGATGCTTTAGGCCTCCACCCTTGGTGGTTGCACTCCAAGGACTCAGGGCTGGGGCCTCCTGGCACCTGTCTTGGAGGCTGGAGGCATCAGACCCTCATCCCTCAGTATCATCTCAACCCATTTATCTGCTCCCCTGGGTCTTGTCCCTACCCCAGACCTGATGGTGGCCTTAAGTCCTGTCCAAGTGCTCTGCCCACAGGCCCTGTACCAGCTGACATCACCCTCCTATGACCCCTTTGAGGGGGCGAGAGAGCGCTGCCTGCTTCTTCTGGGCCCCCAGGCCTGACATGGTAGCAGCCCAGGCATCTGGATTTCTATAGTGAGGCCAGGGTTCCAGCCAGACATGGAGTCCCAGGTGCCCACTTAGGGCCCTGGGCCCAGGACTCTGCATGTTATCCAGGGCCCAGGTGAGTCTGGGGGTTTCCAGGGACAGTGAGGCTCTGGGGAGGTCAGCCCTGCCCCAGCCCCAGCCCTGGATAGCCCTCTGGGCTTCTCAATGGCTCCTGGACAGGCCCCCAATGTCTGGCTGCTGCCCCCCACCCCTCACCCCCCTGTGTGGGTCCTAGCACTGAAGACAGGGCTCCTTGACAGCTTCTTGTGACCCTAGGGCTCCATGGAACATTCTCTCTCCACAGTGTCCCTCAGGCCAGGGCTCGGGGTGGGCAGGCCATGGGATGAGGCCAGCATGGACCCCTAGCAGGCACAGACCTCACAATTCCCCAGGCATGTGTGGTGGTGGAGCTGACCTCACTCAGGCCAGGGTCTTGGCCACCTTCCCCGTCACTGCACTGCCCCAGCCCTGGAAATAGAGCTGCTTTGGGTGGACCCCCCTTGATGCCAAAACAGGGCCTGATCTTCTCCTTGGCAGCTGAGGGCACAGGCAAAGGTCAGGACCCTAGCAATGTCTAGTGGGCTTGCCCTCTAGCAGTGGCAAGCTCTTCTGAGCACCAGCTGTATGCAGAGCAAATGGTGGGCCGGCGCTGAAGGGTCAGTGAGGGCTTGTGGTCCCCAGACTCTCCAGAGGCACACAGCCCTGGGGCCCTGCCAACTACTTCCCCTTCCCTTCCCTCCCTACATCCAGCCCCAGCTCTTTGGAGTCCCCACTCTGCTGCCTGGTGGAGCTACTGCAGGAGCCGCAGGGGCAGAGCAGGTGGAGAGGCAGGCCGGGCCCTTAACCTCTGTGCACCAGGCCTCACCTGGGGCAGAGCCCAGAGAGGCTGCTTGACAAGTCTGGGGTGTCTGCAGCCCCCTCTATAGCCCAGGGCCTGTGTTGCTGGGCATGAGGGCAGTTGGTCCCTTTGGGGAATCCTGGGCCACCTGAAGAGGGTGGTCAGGGCAGGATCTGGGGACTGTATCCGCTCAGGGATGGATAGCAGCTAGCAGAGCCCTCCTGGCTGACCAGGGCCCAGGTGCCTGGCTGCTCATGCTCCTAGGTAGGGGGGTCCTGTCCATGAGAGGGCTTCTGCAATGCCCTTGAGTGAACTAGACCCCAGTGCTGACCCTCATCTGGGCTGGTTCCTGCCCCTAATTTCCACCCAAGCCACACTCGGCCCCCTCAGTCCTAACACTCTACCCTCAGACCCAGCCCTCCCTTGAGTCCTGGTACCCCCAGACCTCCCTAAACGTCCTTCTCTGACAGGCAGGAGCCTGTATGACCAGCTTGGTGGGCAGGAGGCTCTCTCTGTGGCTGCACCCACTACACCCCACACGGGCACCCAGCTCCAGCCCCTCTGGCCATATCCACCTCCCCAGGCATGTCCACTCTGGGCAGGAGGGTGGCTGAGCAGCCTTGGACTCCAGGAGGCCAAATGAGGGGGGTGCCTTATCCCCCTCCATGCTCTGTGACATGATCCTGATCCTATAGCAAGATCAGTGGCTGGTTCTCTGTCCTGTCTAGGCCGGTCTCCTCTCCTAGGGCTGGTCCCCACTACCTTGTTGGTTCCGGGAAGATGCTGGCAGGAGGAAGGGTGGTGGCCTTGGACCCACGCCCGCAACAGGACCTGGCCATAAACCCGGGCGAGGCTGCAGTCCGGACAGCTGACCCTGCTGGTGGACTTTCCTCCCACCTGGCCCACAGCTGTCAGCCCTTCCCGGGAACTGGTTGCCTTTGTTTGCTCCTTGAAGGAGCTGGCAAATGGCTGGTCTGCACTTCTGCAGGCCTGTAGGTGTGCGCCCACTATCCCTCCTGCACAGACTCCACCCTGCAGTGGGTGCCAGCCTGGAGAGGCTGTCAGTGACTAGGAGGGAAAGCGAGGCCTGGAAAAGGCAGGTAGAGGGCACTTTGTCCAGGGACCGGGCAGCTCACCTTTGCCAAGGGCCTTCTGTCCTGGCTCTTGTTGCCCAGGCTGGTCTCAAACTCCCAGGCTCAATCCATCTTCCTGCCTTGGCCTCCCAGAGTGCTGGGACTATAGATGTGGTCCCCATCTCAGCTAAGCTATTTTCATGACAGGACTGAGTGGTTGTCTGCATTTGCACGGTATTCAGGAGAGCTCGTCTGCGGGGCCCACTGGCTGCTCCCGCTTCTTCCATATCCAGCACTCACAGGGAAAGAAGGCCCAGGATTGTGAACCCCCGCATCCCCAGTACCTGTGGCCTCCCTGTCCCCTCACCCCTGTTGCCCTCCCAGGAGGAGCCCTGAGCCCTGCTCCAGCTGGCTGCATGGCCAGGTTCCTGGAAGGAGCGACTGGGGCAGTTTGGTCAGAGGCATTTTTTTCCAAAAGGAACGAAGTAAAAGAAAATGATAATCTGTGTTGCTGTGGTAAATATGCACTTTCTTTCTTTCTTTTTTGGGAGAGGACAGTGTATCACTCTGTCTCCCACTCCAGAGTGCTGTGATATCATAGCTCACAGTAACCCTAAACTCCTGAGTTCAAGTGATCCTCCAGCCTCAGCCTCGCGAGTAGCTGGGACTATAGGTTACAACAACTGGCTAGTTTTTCTATTTCAGCAGAGATAGGGTTTTGCTCTTGCTCAGGCTGGTCTTGAACTCCTGAGCTCAACCAATCTACCTGCCTCGGCCTCCCAGAGTGCTGGGATTACAGGAGTGACCCCCCACGTCTAGCTCCATCCTCACCATTTTTACGTGCACAGCTCAGCGGCACTAAGCACAGTCACAGTGCATGCAGCTGTCACTGCCCTCCATCTCCAGAACTTTCTCATCTTCCCAAATTGATGCTCTGTCCCTGTCAAGCACCAGCCTCCCCCCAAGCTCCTCCCGGCCCCTGGTGACTAATCTCTGCTCTCTGTCTCCCTGACTGACTACGCCATGTCGGTGGGGTGAACAGTGTGTGTCCTTGTGTGTCTGGCTCCTTCCACATGGCAGAGTCCCCAAGGCTCGCCTACATGCGGCCTGTGTGGGACTCTCCATCCTATGAAGCCTGGGTGAAGTTCCATTGTGGGATGGGCCATGTTTGTGGATCTATCCACCTGTTGGTGGCCCTGGTGCTGTCTGCACCTCTGAGCGGCTGTGAATGTGGTCTACGAGTAATGTGAGACTCTCAACTTTCTTTAGAAGAGTCTCAAGTCTTTTGGGGTACACCAGATGTGGGATTGGTAGATCATATGATGATTCTGTTTGAGTTTTTGAGGAGCCCCCACACTGTAACCCCAGCAACCACTTCACAGTCCCACAGCAGCACAGGGGTTGCCAGTTCCTGATAGGTCTGAGGTGGGAGGGTCTGAGCCACACCTACCCTAAGGGACTGCTGAGGGGTCTGGGTCGTCTGAACTCCTCTGTCCCTGGAAGGACATCCCAAACCCACCTGCAGTCCCCCCCCCGCCCCCCCGCAACCAGGTGTCCATGTCCCCGAGCTGAGGTTGGAGTGTGGCCTGGAGACCTGCTGGGACACAAGGCCAGGTCTTACCCTCCTGTCCCCTCACCTCAGGCCAGAGTCTGAGGGCCCCCAGCCCCCCAGAGCCTAAGACCCTGCAGCAGTGGTGGCGGGATGTGGGCCCTGCCTGGCTGCCTGCTGACATTTGCCTTCTTTATGATCCTCTTCCTTTATTGTGTTGTTTGATCTCATTAAATGGTGCCTGAGGTGCAGGGGGCAGGAATTTATGGCCATGGTGACCCTGGAGACAGCCTGGCCCTTTCTGTCTTTACTTTGTGAGTGATGCCAGGTCTGCCCTGCCCTCTGAGTGACGCGGGAGCCTCTGACTCACAAGCCAGCAGTTGGGGGCAGGGGTGCCCAAGACCGTTGTCTTCATACAAAGTTGCAGGTGCTCATGACAGAAACAGGAAAACATGGCTGGGCATGGTGGCTTGTGCCTGTGATCCCAGAATTCTGGGAGGCTGAGGTTGGGGGGGTATCCCTTGAAGCTAGGAGTATGAGACCAACCTGGGCACCAGTGAGACTCTGACCCTACTAAAAATAGAAAAATTAGCTAGATGTGGTGACATAATGAGCCTATAGTCCCAGCTACTTGGGAGGCTGAGGCAGGAGGTTCCCTGGAGCCCAGGAGTTTGAGGTTGCTGTGAGCTATGACACCATGGTACTCTAGCCTGGGCAATAGAGTGAGACTCTGTCTCCAATAATAAAATAAATAAATAAGTAAAATGAAATAAAATACAAAATTAGCCAGGTGTGGTGGACACCTGTGGTCCTAGCTACTCAGGAGGCTAAGGCAGGATGATCACTTGAGCTCAGAAATTTGAAGCTGCTCTGAGCTGTGATGATGTCACTGTACTCCAGACTGGGTGACAGAGGGAGACCTCTATAAACAGAAAGAAAAAAAGACAGAAAGACAGAAAAAGGAAGGAAGGGAGGGAGGGAGCAAGGAAGGGAGGAGAAAACAGAACAGAATGTGGGAGAAAACATTCCTCTCTCTTTGCCCCCCAGGAGGCAAATACCTCACAATACCGCTCCTCCCCCACTCCCCGATGTAGTCGTCCACATAGTTGGGAGCATTCTTGAGGACAATTCTGTACTGCAGTTCTTTTCATTAAATACTGTTCAACTTCTCTGACTTAGAGCAGCTCCCTCCCAGGGAAATGAGGACAGAGTGGCCTCTGTAAGGATTCGTGAGGGCAGCACTTGCTGGCTGTGGTGGGCATGGCAGGGGTTTGCATCTTTGTGGGGCACAGGCACCTGGGTGCCCCTGAGCTGCCCTGGCCTCAGAGTGCTTGGGAACTTCTTTTGCCCAGTGGTTTACTGGGGAAACTAACCAAGAAGATGAATTTAAAGGCTGTGGAACATTCTGTGGTACAGCCCCCGGCCCCACACTCACCCAGGCCTTTTGGCAGGATGTCCAGACCATTGACCATTTGGAGGACTTCCAGGCATCTCTGTTCATCTCCAGGTGTAAATCCTTAAAGATTTACAAGATACAAGCTGGGTCTCAGGTGCAGGTCTCCACAACTCACTGGTACTGGGGTCCCACCCTCCTGTGATTCCTTGGCAGGCAAACCCTCTGCCTCTTTCACTTTGCATTTCCTTGAGAGAGAAGCTTCTCATGAGTTTTGGAAAGTGCCCTCAGCTCTGGGACAAGTGTCCTCAGCTGTTCTTTGAGATTTGCAGTTGGGACAGCATGAGGGGCTTACGGCTGTGTGTCTCTTTCTGAGGTATACTCTGGACCCAGGGAAACAGCTGCAGGGTGGGCCCACTGTGCATTGAGCCTGCTCCAGGATGCCAGGATCACCTACCCATGCATCTGCTTGGGGCTCAGGGACCATCATTTCAGGTCTTCTGTGTTCAGTGTGCCTGGAGGGCCTGGCCATCCCCATTGGCCCTGGGCACAGCCACCCTGGTGAAGGCTGTGGGTCCCTGGGGAGGATCAGCAGGATAAATCCGGCCTTGACTCCAGGAGTCTGGGCTTTGAAACTGGGAGGAGCCTAGGAACTGGCAGAGGGCAGGGACTCTGTGCTTAGCCTGGAGGGCGACTCTTGTCCGTTGACCTGAGGTTTTCAGCTTGGTCAGATCTGTAGGTGCTAAGGAGCTTTGGTTGGTCCGTTCTGGGAACACCGTGGTGACCTGGCCATGTCCACAGGTCTGCATGGGTTGGACAGCCCTGACCGGGCCTGGTTCTGTGGTCCATGGCACTGACATGCCTATCTCGTCCTTGGCGCCTAGCAGCTGTCCTTTGGCCCTGCCACCTCGGGACCAGATAGTCCTCTCAAAGTTCAGTGTCTCTGTTGAGTGGCCACATTCCTCTGTGGGTTGCAGCCTTCAGAGAGGAGCCAGTGCCGGCTGGCGGGGGTGCTGGCCTCAGAGCTATTTCCCAGAGTGCCGATGACAGCCACCGTCTGACCCTCCCAGAGTGAGTGACAAGCCCATGGCAGCATTCCTGTTTCTCCAAGACTTGGGATGCCCCCCTGACATGAGCCCAGGGAGGGTAAGGAGCACCCGCTTGCTCCCATGGTGGCTGTCCCTCTTCTGTCAGCCAGACAAGTGGTCAGAGCCTCCCATCACCTGAGTTGTCAGTACACTGGGCCAGACCCTCTTTCTGGGACCTGCACCCTTGGGGCAACTTCCAACCAGGCAGTTGTCTGGTGCATGCTCACCTGTGGGCCACTCCCAGGGCTGCCTTCAGGGCCCACAGGAGTTGTGTTGGGGGACTCAAACCTCTGTGCCCAGCCCAGCACTCAGAAGGCTCACACATTTGGGAGTGGTGATACATTGATTACATTTTTTCTTTATGATTTCTTCCCTTACTTGTGTGCTTAGAAAGATGTTCTTCCTCTAAAGATCAGATAATTTTTTGACTCTATTTTCTTTTCATTCTGTTTTTTTCTTTTTGTTTTGAGACAGAGTCTTACTCTGTTGTCCTTAGTAGAGTGCTGTGGCATCAATAGGTCACAGCAATCTCAAACTCTTGAGCTCAAGTGATCCTCCTGCCTAGCCTTCTGAGTAGCTGGGACTACAGGTGCCTGCCACAATGCCTGGCTAGTTTTTCTATTTTTAGTAGAGACAGGGTCTTACTCTTGCTCAGGCTGGTCTCATACCTGTGAGCTCAGCAATCCACCTGCCTCAGCCTCCAGAGTGCAGGGATAACAGGTGTGAGCTACCATGCTCAGTCTTACTTTTTTTTAAGATTCTACATTTTCCTTTTTTTTTTTTATCACATAAGCATTTCTCATATGTATGTTAGTAAAGATTTTTATTAAACATTATTTAAATTTTTTTTAGAGACAGAGTCTCACTTTATTGCCCTCTGTAGAGTACTCTAGCATCACAGCTCACAGCAACCTCCAACTTCTGGGCTTAGGTGATACTCTTGCCTCAGCCTCCCAAGTAGCTGGGACTACAGGTGCCTGCCACAACACTCGGCTATTTTTTTGCTGCAGTTTGGCTGGGGCCGGGTTCGAACCCACCATCCTTGGTATATGGGGCCAGCACCCTACCCACTTTAGCCACCCTAAAATTTAAAAGTATTTGTTTTCGAATAGGCAGAGAATATAGCATGAAAGCAAATGTCCCTCATGCCTGGCCGCCCCATGCCTGCCCCCTGCTCAGGCATGGCTTTCACTGCTGTGTCCTGTAGCCTCCAGGGTGATATTCCCTGCTATGTGGACGTGTGCCTCCTATGACAACAGGACTGACCCTCCCACAGTCCTGGGGCTGGGCTGGGAGCCTGCAGCTGAAGCGTCTCTTAGGGCTGGTCCAGCCACTGTTTTTGAGGAGGCCTTCCCTGCCTGGCTCATTCATCTCCTCCTATGCCTACCTGGTCACGGTATGTCCTGTTCTGTCTCTTGTAAAGGCCACTGGATTTAGGGCCCACCCAGCTGATCCTGAAGCTCCTCATTTGGAGATTCTTAATTAATTGCATCTGAAAGATCCTTTTCCTGAATAAGTTGAGTCCTTAGGTTCCAGGTAGACATGTTTCTGAGGAGCCACCGTCAAAACCCCACAGTGCAAAACAGCAAGTACAGACTCTCCCTCCCTCTCTCTGTCCCCCTCCCTCCCTCCCTTTCTCTCTTTCCATCCCTCATAGTCCCTCTCTTTCTCTCTCTTCCCCTCTGTCCCCTCTATCCCCCTTTGTCCCCTCTGTCTTCCCATCCCCTTTGTCCCCCTGTGTCCCCTCTTCCCCCTCTGTCCCCTCTATTCCCCTCTTTTGACCTCTGTTGCCGCATCCCCTTTGACCCCCCATCCCCTCTGTCCCTCTTTGTTCCCCTCTGTCCTCGTCCACTCTTTCCCTCTCTGTCCCCTTCTGTCCTGTTTAGTAACCCTCTCTACATGCTGCTCTGCCCCAGGCCACGGTGAGGGAGGGAAGCAGTTGGAGGATGGGTTTATTGTTAACTGGACTTGGAGTTGGGCAGGAGGAGTCCACCCTGGGCATGTCTGTCTAAGGTGTCCCAGCCATCCCAGAGGGTATGGAGGGGAGCCCAGTGTTGGGTTGGGCAGGGCTGGGGGAGTCTCTGTGCAGAAAGCCCTGTGGTGTGTGTGTGTATGCAGAGGTCAGGGGCATGAGTGGGCATGTCCACACTAGGGTGGGAGGCAGGAGGGTGTATGGGTATGATGACCAGCACAGGAGAGCCTTGCCCATGGTATTGGCGTTGGGATGGACTGCAGCCAAGGGGCAGGTGCTCTCGGCGGGGAGGCTTGTGGGCTGCAGGACCAAATGCTCAGAGCTGGAGCTGGCAACTGCCAGGTGGGAAATCAGGAGCCCTGGTCCTCCCACACCTGAGCAGGTCCCCAGCCCAGGATGGCAGGTGACCCTGCAATTCCACAGCAGATGGTGCAGTGGCCGTCTAATGCTCTGTGCACTGGAGAAAGGATGCTGACCGGATTTGCTGAGGCCTGGGAGTGGTGGTGCCTCAGCTGGAGCACCTGTGGTGCCTCTGCTGGAGCGAGGTGTGCAGGAGGGTAAGCAGAGTCTTGGTGAAAGCCTGCCTCAGGGCCTGTGAATCTGGGGACTCTCCGAGGATGTTCTCCTGGCCCGGAGCACATGATGGATAAACATGAGTGGTGGGCAGCAGAATCCCTGCTCTGATTTCCTGGCCTCTGATGGAGAACAGGACAAACACCAGACAGGATGCTGGAGGGGCTGGCACCCTGACTGGGTCACACAGGCTGCTGCCACCCTCAGAGAAGAGGAGAAAAGGACATTAGTTTCCATCTTGTCCCCAGTCGCTCCACTTGAATGGCCCCGAGGCAGCCAGACAGGTCAAGGCAAGGGGTGGAGGGCCGTGGGAAGGCAACTGCAGCTGAGGTGGTGTCTTAGTTAGAACAGGTGAGCAGGGTCTCTGGCGCCTGTCACGACTACTGGTCTGTGGAAATTGTTCTTAATCTCTGGTAGAGAGCGGAGGTGGAAGCCACGTGCATTCCCCAGGGGTGGTAGCAGACTCACCACCTGTGCCAGGGTCAGTGATCAGGGCCACCCAAAGGACCTTCACTGTGGACGTCCTACAGAGGGCCAGGCTGGGCTGGTGTGCTGCTGGCACCTGGATGTAGACAGCAAGAACCAGAAGGTGCTCTGGGCATCCTGGGAGGGCATCTTTTGCCAAAACAGGGGCTATCAATTATCTACAAATTTGGGGCTTGCTGCACTGCTGAGGTGTTCAGGGGTGTGGGGGGCTGGGGCATGCTGAGGCTACCTGTAAGCAGGGATGGGTCCTCACACTGCCCTCTGCTGAGAGCACTTGGGTCACATGCCCAGTACCGATGTCCCAACGCCTGCTTTAGGCAGTGACATTGGTGGCCCTGTGCACTTTCACCAGTGGACATGGTCAGTGTCCCTCTCCCCCAAGAGGTGGGATTCCCCTAGTCATCTCCATCTGCTCCTTTTGCTAGAGCAGCAAGGTGAGGAAAGAAGGCTGGCAGAGTCTGAGACCTTGAGGAATCGGCATTGCTCTGCGGGACAGGGGAAGGGGCCACTTACTGGGGTCCAGTGATAACACAGGGACATCACAGCAATCCTGGGCTGGGACAGGGCAAGGGTCCCTCGGAGAGGAAGGCCTGGGCTGCCCCACTGGCGAGCCATGTGGAATGGTGATGATGCTGGTTGAGGTGGGGGCATCTCGGAAGCTGGTTGAAGAGGGGCATGGTGAATACAAGCTTGGTCGCAGGGCCTGTAGTAGCAGTCCGCACTAGATTGTCCCACGAGCCTTCCTTTATCACTCACACAGTGAAGACCAGCCCACCACCACTTTGGAGCAGGATGGACTGGACTCAGCATCTCCCTGACAAGTGCAGAGCGAGACTGGTCACAATGCCAGCCTGCTACCCTGCACACTCTGAGTCCACCTGCAGCCACAGGAGGTGGTTTGCTGACAGCTCTGCCCTGCCCTGCCCTGCCCTGCCCCTCTGCCAGCCTCTCACACGGGAGCTGCTTAGCTCCAAGCAGGGCAGTGGATGCTGGGGGCTCCCTGTCCCCTTGGCCAGGAGCTGGGAGTCAGTGGATGAGTGGGCCAGCTGCCCTATCCTGTGGGGACATTCCTGGGCAGTGAGGCACACAGACTCAGTGGCCCAGTGACTGCACCCCTGCATTTCCCCTCTCACCTCCCCACAGCTTCCTTGCTTGTGCTACTGGGTCTGACTCAAGGCAAGGGGCACTGCTCTCCAGACTCAGGGGGTCTTGTTGCTGTCACATGTCACTAGTATTGCCCATTAACCCAGTCCCACTGAATCATACTGATGTCCTCAGGCGTGAGCTGGCAACCCTTGTCAGGCTGTGCAGCCTCCTATGTTGGGCAGCTCAGCCGGCTATAACAAAACCCCACATGTGGGTGGCTCAAACCAGAGCTTGTTTCTCATAGTTCTGGAGGCTGGAAGCTTAAGATCAGGGTTTTTGCAGACTTGATCCCTCAGAAGGACTCTCCCCCTAGCTGACAGAGGGCACCTTTTCCATGTCCCCATGAGATGGAGAGAAAGTGAGCCCTGGTATCTCTTCTTATGAGGGCACTAATCCTATCATGGAGCCCCACCCTCATGCCCTCACCTGATCCTAATATCTCCCAAGGCCCCATCTCCAAACACCATCGCTTTGGGGGTTAGAGCTTTAACTCATGAGTTTGGGGGACATAACTTAGTCCATAACCATCCCAAACAATTTAAAGGAAGGTTTTTTGCTAAGCTTCTGGGCAAAATAGCATCTTTAGTTTGTATTTCTTGAGTTTAGAGAGGGAAGATGTCTTTCCCTGTCTGGAATATTTCTAGGGGAAGGGCAGGATGGCTCCTGCCTTGCTGGCTGGTTTCTGTGGGGCCCCTCCCAGGTACCCCTTTCACAGTGGGAGGGTGTGTGATTCCCTTCTTCTGCCTCAGCCCTGAGCAAACCCCATTCTCTGGTGCTTCCTGCTGGGCTCTGGTGGGGGCACAGAGGCCTCCATCTCCTCTGAGTGCCTGGGTTCTGCCCTCCATTTTCTGTTCCCCCAGACCTAGGGACCACAGCTGCACCTGGCATTTTCAAGTACCTGGGGTCACTTCAGGGTCTGTCATGGGTACTCACAGCCTCCTGACAACGTGTTCAGCTCCACATGTCAAATCCCTTCCATCTGAGACACCTGCCGTGGCTTATGGTCCTTCACCTTGGTGAAAGTTTCTGTGGCAAAGAAATGATCCGTGGAGTTCTGTGTAGGGCCCCAGTTCAGGTCTTGGTATTGGAGTGTGGCTATGGCCTCTTCTATAGCTGGTCGGTAAATCTAAAGTAATTCATGACAAGAATTTGTTGGTGCAGCCCTTATGGAAAGCAGTATGAGGTTCCTCAAAATATTATAGCTAGAACTACCATATGATGCCACTAGTGGCATGAGCCTGAGGGCACAGAATGAGAGTGCCGTAGGGTCGCCTGCACTCTCACATGTGCTTAGCTCTGTAGCAGCCAAGATGAGGACCCCATCTAAGTGTCCGCCGATGGCTGGCTGGATAAAGAAAATGCTGTCTGCACACAGTGGACAGTATATGGCCTTGAAGAGAAGTAACATTATCCTCTTGGATGACCTGGGTAAACCTGGAGGGTGCAGAAAGACAAATCCCTGGTGAGCTCACTGTGTGCAGAATCTGATCAGGCTGCATTCAGAGACACAGAGGCTGGAGGTGAGGGCAGGCCCAGGGGCAGGACACAGAGTAGAAAGGTGAGGGCAGGCTCAGGGGCAGGACACAGAGTAGAAAGGTGAGGGCAGGCTCAGGGGCAGGATGCAGAGCTGAGAGGTAGCTGCCAGCCCAAGGGGCAGGGCTGCAGGCTGCACTCAGAGATGCAGAACTGAGAGGTGGCTACTAGGTAGAGGGGCAGGGCACAGAGCCGAGAGGTGGCTGCCAGGCCCAGGGGCAGGATGCAGAGCCGAGAGGTGCCTGCCAGGCCCAGAGGCAGGGCTACGGAGATGTTGGTTAAAGGGTAAAAAGCTGCAACTGGACAGGACTTACTGTCCCCAGCGACTACAGTTAATAATAATGTATTGTAACCTTGAGTGTTTTTGTTTTGTTTTGCTTTTTTGTATTGTAACCTTGTTTTGTTTTGTTTTGCTTTTAGAAACAGAGTCTCACTTTATTCCCCTTGGTAGAGTGCTGTGGTGTCATAGCTCATAACAACCTCCAACTCCTGGGCTTAGGCGATTCTCTTGCCTCAGCCTCCTGAGTAGCTGGGACTACAGGCCATTTTCACAATGCCCGGCTATTTTTTGTTGCAGTTTGGCCAGGGCTGGGTTCGAACCTGCCACCCTTGGTATATGGGACCAACGCCCTACCCATTAAGCCACAGGCGTTATCCTACCTTGAGTGTTTTTGAGAGAGTGGATTTTAAGTGTTCTCTCAACAAAAATGATAAGTATGTGAGGTGATGCATGGGCTAATTAGTTTGATTTAGCCATTCCCCAATGTATGACTTTTTAAAAACACCATTTGCACACAATAAATATGTACAAGAAGAGAAAAGGTAAGTTTGTAAAATTTTTATTCTTGTTCAGGGCCCAGAGGTCATCTGGACTCAGTTTTGTCCCTGGGAGGATTGCACTGTCCTCCTTACCCTTCTCCCCTTGGTGAATGGGCTCTGTTACCCCCAGTCAGTGTAGGAACCACAATTCCTTCCTGTGACTCAATGGCGGAAAACGTTGGGGACAGTCGTGACCTCTGACTCCTAGACTGTGCCTCTGGTGGGAGCACCTCTCCTGTAGCTAGCCCTTCAAAACTGGGATGACTGTTGCACGGAGGAGGTCAGGGAGAGAGACAGACCCTGTGTGACCACCAGGAAGCTGGATGGGGCTTCACACGTTGGCCCCATTCTGGGAGAAGGGTCTCCTGCCAACAACACCTCTTTTGTCCAGGGGGCTGTCCATGCTCATTTTGTGGCACCACAAAATTCTCCAGTTTTATCTCATAATTGCCATTCTCAGAAACTTGGCTGCTCCTGTAAGGAGCTCCAGTTCCTTTTGTGGAGAATAAACGTATTTAAAAGCCAAGATCTGGGCATGAGGCATGGTTACCAGTACTGGGCACCACTGCTGGAGCCTTCTCAGAGGACAACAGGTATGGTACCACTGACAAGTGGGGAGAGATTTCCATTCTTTTGCCAGCTTCTCTCACTGTCTCTGTAGCCACAGAAGGTGGTTCCTGCTCTCACTCAGCTGTGTCTGACACCTCTGTACCTACTCTGCCAAACTCCCTCAGAAACCTCTCCTTTCTCTCTGCTCCAGGGCGCTGGTCCCCCAGCCCCACTGGTATGTGAGGCATCTGGGCCACCTGCTCTTCCCACCCTCCCAGCACCTGCCAAACCAGTTCTCTGCACCCACTCTGAAACAGCCACTATGGCTTCCTTTTCCTGACTGGTCAGTATTGGACACAGTGTGGATTTCCAAGTTCAGTCCAAGGTACAGAAGCTGAAATGGACTGCAGAGAAGGGCAGACAAGAGACAGGCCCTCAGGGAGGCATCTGCAGTGTGTCTGTGCCAAGGCAGCGCTTGGGAGCCTACAGCGCTGAACTCACCTTAGAAAGGAGATGTCATGTCAATGACCTTTCTACGTTACAAAATCAAGAAAGGGAGAGAAGAGCAAATTAACTCCAAAATAAGCAGAAGAAAAGGAAAATCGCTGATAAAATGACAAAACAAAACTCTAACGAAAAAATTAATGAAACCAAAACCTGGTTCTTTGAGAAGGTCAATAAAATTGACACACCTCTAGCCAGACTGATAGGAAAAAAGGAGAGAATGCACAGATGACCAGTATCAGGGACAAGAGAGGTGACACCACTGTGGATTCTACAGGGTTAGAAGGATAGTAAGGGGATAGGAAGCTTTAAACAGCTTCCTGACAATGTACTTAGCAACTTAAATAAAATGGACAAATGCCTTGGTGACAAAATTTATCAAAACTCACTTAAGAAGAGGTAACTTGAGGGCAGCGCCTGTGGCTCAGTGAGTAGGGCACTGGCCCCATATAACAAGGGTGGTGGGTTCGAACCCAGCTCCGGCCAAACTGCAACAAAAAATGGCCAGGCATTGTGACGGGTGCCTGTAGTCCTAGCCACTCGGGAGGCTGAGGCAAGAGAATCACCTAAGCCCAGGTGTTGTAGGTTGCTGTGAGCTGTGATGCCATGGTACTCTACTGAGGGCGACAAAGTTAGACTCTGTCTCTAATTAAAAAAAAAAAAAAAGAAGTAACTTGAATAAACACTCAATTCAATCAACTTGCAGGGAGGGGGAATGAGGGAGGGGGAAGGGAGGATTGAGGGGGTTGGGTGAGCTTCCATTAATGGCCACAATGTAGGGAACATGCCTTGTAAGAGGGACTTTACCTAACAAATGCAAACATGCAATCTGGTTGCCTGTACCTTCACACTAACCTGAAATAAAAAAAAAGAAATAACTTGAATAGCCCTATGTATTAAAGAAATCAAATTATAATTAAAACCAAACCAAACAAAACCTTCCCACAAAGTAGGCACAGGTGACTTCACTGGGGAATTCCAGCAAAAATCTGAAGCCGTAACGCCAGTCCTACATGAACTCTTCCAAAACAAACAAACAAACAAACAACAACAACAACAAATACATACATATATATATATATATAAAGGAAGGAATACTTTTTTTTTTGAGACGGAGCCTCAAGCTATCCCCCTGGGTAGAGTGCCATGGCATCACGCTCACAGCAACCTCCAACTCCTGGTCTCAAGCGAGTCTCCTGCCTCAGCCTCCCAAGTAGCTGGGACTACAGGTGCCCGCCACAACTCCTGGCCATTTTTAGGTTGCGGCCATCATTGTTGTTTGGCGGGTCCGGGCTGGGGATTTGAACCCGCCACCTTAGGTGTATGTGGCTGGCGCCTTAGCTGCTTGAGCCACAGGCGCCGAGCCGGATGGAATACTTTTAACTCTTTCTCTGAGGCTAGTATCACCTTGATGCCCAAATCATAAAAAATATGAGAAGAGTATGGACTGATGTCCCTCAGGAACATAGACGCAAGAATCTTAAACAGAATTCTGGTGAATTGAATCCAAGAATGTGCTAAAACTGTGACCAAATGGAGGGATTTAGGGCTGGCTTAACATTGAAAATTAATGTAATTCACCACATTAACGGACTGAAGAACACAAGCCATATAATTACCTTGATAAATGCAGGAAAAAGCACTTAACAAATTCAACACCCATGTATGATAAGGCTCTCAGCAAACTGAAAGCAGAAGAGAACTCGTGTTAAAGGAATTTACGGAAAGCCTGCAGGTGACATCATGCTGAAAGACTGAACACTTTCCCCTGAAATCAAGAACAAGACCAGGATATCTGCCCTTACCACTTCTGATTAGCATTGTCCTAGAACTCATACCCAGTGAAATACAGAAGAAAAATAAATTAAAAAATCTAGATTGGAAAGGAAAAAGTGAAACTTTCTTTATTCACAGATAACACTAGCTGATATCAAGAATTATCACAAATCTACAGTAATTAGAGCAGTGTGATATTAGCATATAGACAAACCGGTCAGTGAAACAGAATAGAGTCCAGAAATAAACTCCTATGTGTATAAACCATAAATTTTTAACAATGGAGCAAAGGCATTGCAAAGAAGAAAGGCGAGCCCTGTGAATCAATGGCACAGCAGCTGGATAGCCACACGCACTAAACAAACTTCCAGCAATAATACCTCACGTCATTATACAGACGTTAGCTCAAAATGGACTGCGTACTGAAAACTATAACCTTTCTAAAAGAAAATGTTTGTGTAACCTTGCATTAGGCAGACTTCTTACATATAACACCAAAGGCATGATCCATAAAAGAGTTGACTGATAAATTGGGCTTCATCAAATTTAAAACCCTCTGTGCTTCCAAAGACTCTATTAAGATGATGAAAAGCTGTAAGGGGCATGCTGAAAGAAGGTATTCACCAAGCATATTGCTGCTGAAGGACTGGTATCGATCTAGAGTGTATAAATAACTTTTAGATCTCAATGAAAACCCCCCCCCCCACATAACCCAGTGAGTAGTGGGCAAAAGATTTTAGACATTTCTCCAAAGAAGATATGTGGGTGGCAGATAAGCGCATATAAGATTCTTAACTTCAAATTGTAGTGAGAGACCACCACACGCTTCCCAGAATGACCGAAATTAACAAGGTCGACCTTGACAGGTGTCCGCACCCCAGTGGAACAACCGGGCTCTCACAGACCACTGGAGAGGGTGAGGAACTGTGCAGCCCTTTGGAAAACAGTTTAGTGGTTTCTACAAAAGTTGGATGTACACCTACCATGTGACCCAGATACTCCTGGGTATGTACCTGAGAGGAGAGAAAGCATGTGTCCACACAAAGACTTGTACACAGCTGTTTCTAGCAATTTTATTTGTAAAAGCCTCAAACTGAAAACAACCCTGCTGTCCCTCCGCAGGTGGGTGAATGAGCACACAAAGGCAGGCCCTGCAGATGCAGGCACCTTGAGGATGAATCTCAAAGTGCTTAATGCTGAGTGAGAGAGATCAGCCAAGGAGAAGGGCACATACTGCCTGGGCAGCTTAAATAAAACCCTAGAAGATGCAAACTAAACCACAGTGATGGAAAAGAGATCTGTGGTTACCTCTTGAGTGGGGAAGGGCAGGAGGGGAAGGTGCCAAGGGACACGAGGAGACCCATGTGGAGGACAGACGTGGTTATATACACCCATCCCGACCAGGGTGATCGCATCACAGGTGTGTCTGTATGTGAAAACTGACCAATCATACACTTAAACATGTGAAATTCATTGTATGTCAACTACACCTCAGTAAAACTGTTCTAAAATATTTATTGAAGATTTTCAATTATACTATATCTATGCACTTTCCAGACCAGTAAATCTTGAGTGTTTTCCTTGATGCAATAGCATCATAATCATAATTTATAGTGGCTGCACGATATTGTTTGGCTCTTAGAGATTTAAAAAAAGTAATCAAAATTATATTCAAACCAAAACTATAATGATGGTTAAAAAAAAAAAAAGATCGGTGGTTGCCAGGGATTTGAGGGGAGAGCACGGTGCACATTTTAGGTGAGACCATTTTGTACAATGCTGTAAGGATGGACAGTTGACAACCTACATTTGTCAAAAATCAGAGAATTTTATATGCAAATAATTAAAAATGTTTGTATGTGATGAACTCACTGGAGGGAGTGGGGAAAGGGGAAGAGTTCTGCCCTTGGGGCACTCAGCAGGGAAGACGGGCACACTGAGGTTCCTCCCTGGAGCCATGACACCACTTAGGGACCTCTAATTTTTCTGTTACTCATAACCAAATTCTCTCTAAAAAGTGGAGACTGTGTGGTGCAAAAAGTGGCCACACCATTATGAAGTGGTGACAGCATTGGTTTGCTGCTAGCACCACACAACACCTCTGTCTCTATCTGGCTGAGGAGACTGAGGAAGGCTTCCATCCTTGCTAGGTCCCTGCTTCCTCCTGCCTAGACAGAGTAAAGTGAGTGCTTACCTTCCAGGTGGTGGGGGTTAGTGAGGTGTGGCTACTGAGGACTTGGTATGTACCTGCACATGGTGAGTCCTTGTGAGGTGGGAGCTCTGTGGACTTGCTGTAGAAGGCACACCCCTGGATCCTGAGAGATTTCATTTGTTCATTCATCCATCTATCCCTCTCCTATCCCTCTATCCACCCTTCCAACCACCCATCCACCTCTCCTACTCATCCATCCTCCCATCCTCTCATCCATCTATACATCCCTCCTCCCACGGATCTATCCACCATTCCATCCTCCCATCCACCCTCCAATCCGTCCCCTCATCCATCCATGTGTTGACCCATCCGTCCATCCAACCTTCCTCCACCCACCTACCCATTCATCCATCCACCCTCCCATCCACCCATCTATCTTCCCATCCACCCATCCTCTCACCCACCTACCCATTCATCCATCCACCCTCCCATCCACCCATCCATCCTCCCACTCACCCTCCATCCACCTACCCATTCATCTACCCACCCACCCATTCATCCATCCACCCTCCAATCCACCCTCCATCCATCTACCTGTTGATCCACCCATCCATCCTCCCATCCACCCACCAACCCATCCGCCCTCCAATCTACCCACCCATCCATCCTCCCACTCACTCTCCATCCACCCACCCATTTATCTACTCATCCATCCAACCACACACCCATTCATTCATCCAAACTCCCATTTACGTTCTACCCACCCACCCATTCGTCTACTCATTCATCCACCCATCTACCCTCCCATCCACCCACCCATCCATC
>NW_003852655.1:716908-734263 GCF_000181295.1 Otolemur garnettii | reverse complement strand
CCCATCCACCCACCCATCCATCTATTCATCCTCCATCCATCCATCCATCCATCCTCCCATCCACCCACTCATTCATCTACCCATACATCCATTCATCCATCCATCCACCCACCCACCCACGCATTCATCCATCCACCCTCCCATCCACCCACCCATCCACCCATCTATCTTCCCATCCACTCGTCCATTCACACATCCCTCTTTCCATCCACCCACTCACCCATCCTTCCACTTATCCACCCTCCCATTCACCTACCCACTTACCCACCTACCTACCCCCCATCCAGAAGCAGAGCTGTGGGGTGAATCTACTGAAAGGCAGGCCCATGGCAGGGCCTACATAGCCACACTGTCCTTGAGTCATGCACAGCAGGAAGGCCCTAAATGGTCATACACTGTGGCTAGGATGGCAAGGACCGTGTTCACAGTAAGAGTGACACTGGGACCAAGATTTGAGAGGAGCAGGGTAAGTGCCTGAGGGTGGCTGGACTCCTGAAGCCCAGTGACCTGCCTGATGGTGGGGGATTTCCCTTTCCTCCAAAAAGGCCCTCAGTGGGGTCCTGGCCTGGTTGAGGGTCCTGACCTTCTCACCTCCTGACCCTCCTGACCTCTCACTTGAGAGCAAACACCACTGTGTGCACACTTACTCACCATCACACATCCTATTTTAAACCATGTGAGACATAGGCGATGTGCCACCTGGGTCTGCACACACACCCCCCCCCGCCCCCCGCCCCTGGCCTTTTGGAACCTTTAGGCCCTGGGAGGGAGACATGCTCATGACTTCAGAGTCTGCCCAAGGAGGGGTGGGCATGGCTGGTATTTTCCCCCTTGAATCCCCAGATACTCACTCCCAGGATTAGGTCTGGGTCCTGCTGGCCTGCCTTTGTGGGTGGCTGGGGCTGGGATCTCCATTGTGTCTAGAGGGCTGGGGACTATGGCCTGTGGCTGGCGAGGCTTGGCTAGGGCTCCGTAGTCAGTAGGGTAGGCGCCAGGCCAGTGTTCCTTCATGTTCCCTGAGACTCTGGCCTAGAGACTGGGACATGAGATGCTTAGTGACTCAGTTTCCTCTCTGTAACACAGGTTAATAATCAGATCAGGGGTCATGGGAAATGGCCTGAGATGACAGACATGGCTGTATGTGGTGACCTGCAGTCACCCACGTGGTCATGCCAGGATGGGGGAGACAGTGGCTGTGGAGATGGGGCTCACAGAGCTGCCATGTGGGCCAAGGGGTGCTCTCCACACACCTGAGCCCATCACTGCCCCTGCCCCTGTGGGTCTGGGCTGTGCACCTGCTGCTGGCTCACATGGTAGTGGGGGCTGCCAGGGTGGGGTCTGTAGGGTGGCTGTGGGCTGCAAACCCAGGGAAGAGATGATGCTGTTGCTGGGGTCTGAAGGCCATCTGGGCAGATGCCCTGGTTCTCAGGGACTAGGACTTCTGCTTAGGGCCTTCAACTGAGGCCCACCCACCCCAGGAAGTGCCACCCACTCACTTCTGAAAATGGCTCTCACAGCAACATATGGATGCATGTTTAGCCAAAACCTGGGCACCATGGCCCAGCCATAATGATGGACAATTCGCCACCATATGAGTGACAGAATGGCGGGCTGGGGATTCACCTGCCGTGTTGGCTGCTCCTGGAGGTTATGGGTCCCCTCTCCTTTTCCTCACCAGCTTTAATTCCTTCATCCCCTCCCTCCCCCTCCTACCCTTCCTCCTCTGCCCCCTCCTCCTCCTTCCTTTCCACAACAGCTTCCTGATGAGTCAGGTTTGTGGACACACTGTGGTGGGATAGTCACTTTAGGTGCCTGTGTGACGTCCTCAATGCCTCCTCCCTTGGTCAAGGCTGTAAATTCCATGTAGCCCTTGGCAACAGTGTCCTGTCAGGACAAATGCAGCTGGATGTGGGACCAGCCAGGCCAGGGGAGACCAAGGGTCTTAGGATCCTGACCTGGGGGCAGTGCTCTGAGCCAAGCCCTAGGCTGGGCAGTCAGCTCTCTCCTCAGCAGTGTCCTGCCTGCAGCCAGTACAGACTGGTCCCAAAGTGGCACCTCCAGTAGTTCCCCAAAGTGGTCAAAGCCCCTATTCCTCCCTCCACTTCAGGACATAGGATCACCTCCTTGGACTCAGGACCCCCCGGCCAGACCCGGGCAGGACCCACTCCCCTGAGACCCAGGGAGGACTCCCCTCTTCAGACCTGGGAGGATTCCCTTCCTCAGACCTAGAAGGACTCTGGCCTTTGACCTGGAGGACCCCCTCCTTAGACTGGGGAGGAACCCCCAGACCTGGGAAGACCCTATCCTCAGACGTGGGGAGCAACCCCTCCTCAGACCGTGGACAACTCTCCTTTTTGGACCTAGGGAGCATTCCTTCCTCAGGCCTGGGAGGATCCCCCCTTCAGACCTGGGGAACACCCTCTCCTTACACTTGGGAAGACCCCCCCTCAGACCTCAGGAGCACCCCCCTCCTCAGACCTGAGGAGGACCAACTTCCTAAGACTTGCGAGGATACTCCTCAGATCTGGGAGGACCCACCTTCCTCCCCTTCCTCAGACCTGGGGAAGACCCACCTCCTCAGACCTGGGAGGACACTCCTTCTCAGATCTGGGAGGACCCACCTTCCTCCCCTTCCTCAGACCTGGGGAAGACCCACCTCCTCAGACCTGGGGAGGATCAACCTCCTCATACCTGGGAGGATACTCCTTCTCAGATCCGGGAGGACCCACCTTTCAGATCTGGGAGGACCCACTTCCTCAGACCTGGGAGGACGCACCTCCTTAGACCTCGGGGCAGGAGGGACTGTGCTGGGCATTCTGGGTTCGTTCAGCATCCCCAGACCCCACCAGGCAGAGGGAGCCAGCATGGAAAATCACTTCCCCCATGGGCCCCACGGAGGCACGTCCGGGACAAGGGGCCCAGGAGCTGGCCCTGTTCTTGGGTTTCTGCAGGGCTTGGTGCCAGTGTGTGGAACCCGCCCCAGGATGTGGCACAATGGCACTGCTCTGGCCCAGCTGCTGTGGTTTCTTAATCTGTGCTCCCCTGGCCCAGGCCACACATTCACTGCCCCGCTCCATCCCTGTGTCCAGGTCTGGGCAGGGAGTTCAGAGGCCAGGCCTAGGTGGGTGCAGCAGGAGGGGCGAGGGCTTCACCACAGACTCCCCAGCTGCTGGCACCTTTGTGATGTCCTTTCAAGCTGCAGTGGCCCAGGGACCAGAATGGGAGGTGGCATCAGAGTGCAGGGCTGGGACGCAGTGCTAGGGAAGGCCTGGTGAGATTCCTGACAGTGGCCTGGCCCAAGCAAGGGTCACTATGTGTAAGAGGTTGGCCACAGGGAGGTCAGGGAAGGAGTAGTGCCCCCAACCCCATCTCCCTACTGCCAGGAAGAATGTTTTCCCACTCATGCTTGGCACTTGGGGATAAGGTTGGAACTGGAGACTTGTGCTCTGCCCTCTGGTCAAAGTTAGAAACTAAATTCAGAACCTGTCTCTGTAGAGGGGGCCCTTGCCCACCAGCTATCGGCCTTGTCTATGAGTATCCCGCTATCCTCAAGCTCCGTGCGTGTACCGTGCCCTCACAGCTTGGGGCTGGTGAAGCCGGAGTGCTGCATGTTTCCGCTGGTGTTTCCAGACACTAGTGAGACTGTGGCCAATGTGAGGTCCATCGGAGGGTAGTGCTCTTGGGACAGGACCCCTCCTTGAGTGAAAGCCTAGGCATTCTGCCTCACCCTGGAGCCCTGGGCCTGTGGTGCCCACGCAGTCCTCAGGAAGAGAAGCTGACAGCCATTCCTAGCCGCAAGCCAGTCCCCAGGCTCCATTGTGCGCTCTGGCCAGGCGGGAGCTCCCCAAGTTCTACTTACAAGTAATTCCAGAGACTGGCTCAGCCCGGAGAGGGAGGAGACTACGGAGGCGAGGGCCTGGCAGAGCCCTAGCTGAGAGACCCTTGGGAGTTGGGGCAGCGTCCTGGACCTCACAGGAGCCTATATCCTCCCTGCCCTTGGGGAGGCCCCTCGTGTGGCTGTAGTGGCTGCTGCCCCCTTGCCCTGCCCAAGGCTTGGGCACCTGGTCAGGGAGCGTTGGTCCCCTCCAGTGATATGAGCATGAGCAGGCCTGGGGGCCTGTGGTGGTCTCGGCCCACCTGGGAGCACCTTATGTGGCCTGCGCTTTGCAGGGGGCACTGGTTGGGGTCTGGGGGCTGTGGGTATCTACAGAGCCTGCCAGGACATGCTTTTGGTGGGACTGCCCTCTGTGGACCCCATGGAGTCTGGTCCCGCTAAGAGCTGGGAGAGGCTGGAGCTGTCCTTTGGGTGTGTGTTAGGTTACGGGGCTGTCCCGTCCTGAGCAAGGCCAAGTTTACCCGAGAAGCTATAAAGAGATAAACCTCAGATAACTTGAATCAATATTTTCCCACAGCTGTTTTCTTGATAATCTGGCAAATGCCCCACCCACCCCTTGCCCCTCCCACCCTCCCACTGGGGCTTATAAAGCCTGGACCCCTGCCCTGGGGGTTGCTACCTGCACCACCCTTCCCAGCCACCATGGGGCTGCCGCTAGCCCGCCTGGTGGCTGTGTGTCTGGCCCTGTCCGTGGCCAGGGGCTCAGAGCCCCAGCGAGGTGAGAGGGCAAGGGACAGCAGAACGTCCTGGGGTGGCCCTGAGCCCTTGGGGAGGTTCTAAATGCCCCCAAATAGCCTGGATAGCTCTGGTGGAGTCTGCCTCTGGCCTGGGGGAGCTCCTGCAGCCCCCACTCTGCTGACTTTCAGGGTGAAAGGCAAGGACGAGTTTGGGTTCCCCCATCTCCTTGGGATGAAGTGTGGGTCCAGGGCATAGAGCCAGGTGGATGTAGCAGCGAAGCCCCAACACCTTTGGGTGTGGGGGTGCAGGTGGGCCAGGGGCCCATCAGGAGGTCCCCAATCCCAGAGGGGCCAAGGCCAACACAGCCCCTTCTGGAGAGTGGGCTCTTTGTCTAGCTGGTGACTGAGGACACAGGACGGGAGGCCACCATCCCACTGAGGCTGGTGCAGAGCCAGGAATGGAGCAGACCAGTAGGGCCTAACCCCCAGTGATGGACATGGTGTGGGCAGCCTCTGAGGGTGGTTGGGCAGGGGAAGCTTCATGGGGTGAAGGCAGCTCTGGGGGCAGGGGATGTGGCTGTCCCTGGCCTGGGCCACTCAGCCCTTGTTCCCGCTGCTCCCTCAGAGGGCAGAGCCCGCAGCCACAGCCACAACGTCTGCAGCACCTGGGGCGACTTCCACTACAAGACCTTCGATGGCGACATCTTCCGATTCCCTGGCCTCTGTGACTACAACTTCGCCTCTGACTGTAGGGATTCCTACAAGGAGTTCTCTGTGCACCTGAAGCGGGGCCTGGGACAGGGTGGGGGCCACCCCCAGATCGAGTCTGTCCTGCTGACCATCAAGGATGATATCATCTACCTCACCCGCCAGTTGGCCGTGGTGAATGGGGCCATGTGAGTGGGGTGGGGCGTCCCCTCCCACATGCCAGTGGTGGGGGCACTGGTAGCTTCTGTGAGCAAGCACATCCCTGGGAAACACCACGAGACACCCCCCCCCCCATGCTAAGGAAAGCCTTGTGGTTTGGGTTCAGATCAGTCATTCATTCACCAAATCCTGATGAACCCCACTGCAGCAGGCAAGGGGCTTGACTGATCCCGAGGGTTGCTCATAGCCCCTCCCCTTGGGGCCCACCATGCTGAGGTGCCTGGGACCGTGGAGAGGCCCTGTGTACCACTCCCTGGCTAGGGTTACAGCAGCAGGGCAGGAGGAGGCCTAGGGAGCTATTGTCCCCAGATTGTCCCTGGAACAATGAGGCCCAGTAAGCACATTCTTGTTCCACCTGCAGGACTCGCCCTTAAGCCCTTTTCCTGCCCCTGGGGATTCTATTTCCCGCAGGAGGCTCCAGCCCATGAATGGGTTGAGGGCCCTTGGGACTGAGGTGTGGAGGCTGGGCCCTAGCAGCCGTAGGGACAGCCCTGCAGGCAGTGGGGCAGGGGAGAGAGCCCCTGAGAGGAGGGCCCGGGAGAGATGTTTAGGGCTGGCTCTACCCCAAGGAAGCCTGGCCAGCCAAAGTGAACAGGTGGACAGCTGCTCTCTGGCCCATGTCCCCCATCTCTATCCCAAAGGCCAGCCACATCTGCGGTGCCAGGGCAGGAGCTGGTCTAGGATGAGCTGGTGCACCAAGGCCCAGGTCTCCCCAACCTGTGATGCATACAGGATGCACATGCAATTTACACAACCTCAGAGCCCTCTGGGGAGGGCAAGCCAGGGTAGGCCTGGGCAGTGTACTGAGAGACTGCCTTGCCCCCAGGGTCAGTACTCCTCACTACAGCCCCGGGCTGCTCATCGAGAAGAGTGATGCCTACACCAAGGTCTACTCCCGTACTGGTGTTACTCTCATGTGGAACCGAGAGGACTCGCTCATGGTGGGTGCCAGGAGCAAGGAACCCTGGGTGGTGACCTGCAGGGAGGGCTGGGAGCATGGTAGTCTGACCCTTCACACAGGGCAGTGGGGGTTGGGAAAAAGCTGGTGGGGGCAGGAAGTAGGAGCAGGCCAGGCCTGGGGCTCTCCTGAGCCTGGGAGGCGATCCTTGGGGCCCTGGGGGCCTGCACTGGCCTTCACTGAGACTGCCCTGCCAGGATACTTTGGTAGTTGAGCCCAGCCCTCCTGCCCACCTGGCTCTAAATAAGGGGTGGTACAGTTGCTGCCCTGGACCCTGGGCCTGGCCAGACGCCAGCTCACTGTTCCCTCCCCCGACAGCTGGAGCTGGACAGTAAATTCCAGAACCATACCTGTGGCCTGTGTGGGGACTACAATGGCCTGCAGACCTATTCTGAATTCCTCTCAGATGGTGAGGCAGGCTTGGGACTTGGTGGGGCAGGGGTGGGCTGCAGGCTCCTCAGGGCCTGGCTGAAGGGCTGTGTGCCCCCAGGTGTGCACTTCAGTGCCCTAGAATTTGGGAACATGCAGAAGATTGACAAGCCCGGGGAGTCATGTGAGGACCCCATAGAGACGCCGGCCCCCACGTCCTGCGCTGAGCATGTGAGTAACTGAACAGCTGCTCCCACTCTGGTGGGCCCCATTGGGGGTGGGAAGAGAATGTGAGCAGCCACCCACCCGCCTCTGTCTGCAGCGTGCTGAGTGTGAGAGGCTGCTGACCACTGAGGCTTTTGAGGCCTGCCAGGACCTGGTGCCACTGGAGCTGTATGTGCGTGCCTGCATGCAGGACCGCTGCCAGTGCCCCGCTGGCAACACCTGCGTCTGCAGCACCATTGCTGAGTTCTCGCGCCAGTGCTCACACGCTGGAGGCCGGCCTGGGAACTGGAGGACCCCCACACTGTGCTGTAAGCACCTCCACGGGTGGCACCCTGGGGGCTCCCACCTGTGCCCCGCCAGCCAGCTTACCCTTTGCCTTTGCCATTCTAGCCAAGAGCTGCCCTGGGAACATGGTCTACCTGGAGAGTGGCTCGCCCTGCATGGACACCTGCTCACACCTTCAGGGAAGCAGCCTGTGTGAGGAGCACCGTATGGACGGTTGTTTCTGCCCAGAAGGTGCATCTCTGGGAACTGGGGGACACTGCCCGCTATAACCCCCTTGGCTGTGTGGTGGACAGGCCGCCTTGCTGCCTTAGGCCTGAGATTTTCTCAGTCAGTGAGGAGATTGCTTGGCTGGACGGTGGGGGCAGTAATGGCACAAGAAGTGCTATTCCCTCTCCCGGGTCCCACTGATAAGATGCCAGAGGCAAGTCTAGGTGGGCGGGCACAGTGCCAAGACTCTCCCCCAGGAGTGGCTTCAGGGAGGCTGAGAAGGGGGGAGGCTTTCCTGGTGATCTCCTGGGCCCTGGCCTGGAGGCCTCTGGGAAGAGGCCCTGACCAGAGACCAAAGGGGACCATAGGTGTCAGCCCAAAGGGACCAGAGGTGGCCACAGGTAGGAGGCAACCAGGGTCATGTGGAGTCCCCGGCTCTCTCAGGCACTGTGTATGACGACATCGCTGGCAGCGGCTGTATTCCCGTGAGCCGGTGTCACTGCAAGCTGCACGGGCACTTGTATGCACCGGGCCAGGAGATCACCGACAACTGCGAGCAATGGTGAGGCCTGGGGCTGGGGCTCTGCCCAGGGCTCGGGCCAGGGCTTGGGGCGGGTGGGCTGGGCAGCAGCTGAGTGGTGACCATGGGCCCTGCTGCCCAACAGTGTCTGTAACGCTGGCCGCTGGGTGTGCCAAGACCTGCCGTGCCCTGGGACCTGTGCCCTGGAAGGCGGTGCCCACATCACCACCTTCGATGGAAAGAAGTACACCTTCCACGGGGACTGCTACTACATCCTGACAAAGGCAAGCCGGCTGGGCAGGGGGCAGGGCTGGGGCTGGCATCTAGGTTCTCTGTCATCCTGGGGCAGGCAGACAGCAGAAGGGGCCTGAAGGTGCAGGGGCTAACTGCCCACCCTGGCCTTCCCTGTTCAGGGTGGCCACAACGATTCCTTCGCCCTTCTGGGGGAGCTGGCACCCTGCGGCTCCACAGACAAGCAAACCTGCCTGAAGACGGTGGTGCTGCTGGCTGACAGCAAGAAGAACGTGAGCCGCCCTCTCCCTCCCTCCCTCACCCCAGGGGGTCCCAGGCCCTTTAAGGCCCTGCTCACACTCAGCCTCCCACAGGTGGTGGCCTTTGGGTCTGATGGTAGTGTGCTGCTTAATGAGCTGCGGGCAAGCCTGCCCCACGTGACTGGTGAGTGTGGCCCACTGGACTTGAGTCCAGGAGCCCAGGGGAGGGCCTGTGGTGTGCTTGGCATCAGCTGGGGGCACAGTAGAAGGGTGTCCCTACCTGCTGCAGGTCCCTCGGGCCAGGCAGCACGCCATCCACTGCCTCAGCCTCACTGTGTCCCCTCTGCCCTCTGCAGCGAGCTTCTCCATCTTCCAACCGTCCTCCTACCACATCGTTGTGGACACGGCCTTCGGCCTCCGGCTGCAGGTTCAGTTAGCCCCAGTCATGCAGCTCTTTGTGACACTGGACCAGGCTGCCCAGGGGCAGGTGCAGGGTGAGTGGCCCTGCCTGGCTTGCTGCTGTGAGGTCCCCACAAAGGGCCTGGCCCCTGCCAGTCCTGGACTCTCCCCAACCCTGTCCTGGCTCCTCAGGCCTCTGTGGAAACTTCAATGGTCTGGAAAGTGATGACTTCAAGACAGCCAGTGGACTCGTGGAGGCCACGGGGGCCGGCTTCGCCAATACCTGGAAGGCCCAGTCGAACTGCCAGGACAAGATGGACTGGCTGGACGATCCCTGTTCTCTCAGCGTGGAGAGTGGTGAGGCTCAAGCTCCTGGCCATTGGGGCTCAAGAAAGGGCAGACAGGCTCTCAGTGGGATGCTGTGGTGAGGGCAGGTGGAGGCATGGTGGCCCTTCACAGGGCAGCTGTCCACCTGCTGTTTCTGCTGATTGGCTGGTTTATGGTGGCCCATGATGGCAACCTTCTAGGTGACACAGCAGAGGGGCAGGGCCACTAATAGCTGGGTGGTGGCCCTTGCATTGGCCTAGTGCCACAGCAGTGCGCCCTTCTACTGCTCCCATCACATGTCACACTAGGATGCTGGGCCCCTCAGGAGACCTTAAAGGGGGACCCAGCTTGCTTGAAGCTGCCTGGAGATCTGGTCAGAGTGAGGGGCCTGGGCTTGGGTCCACAGAGGGGACCAATGCTCCCTCCAGCCCGGGTGACCAAGCAGCTAGCTGCAGGGTACCTGCGGAGGGGGCCCAGCTCTGGTTGAGGTTCTGATCCCCACTGTCCAGCCAACTATGCCGAGCACTGGTGCTCCCTCCTGAAGAAGACAGAGACGCCCTTCGGCAGGTGCCACTCGGCCGTGGACCCCACAGAGTATTACAAGGTGGGTGGAGCCCGCACCACTTTGCTTGGCAGGGTCCTGAGAGCCATCAGGCCATCCTGGTTCCATGGCTGAGCCTGCTGGTTGTCAACTAAATGTGTGTGTGAGCACGTGTGTGTGTGCATGTCTGTGAGTGCCCGCACATGTGTGTGAGCACACATCTGTGAGTGCCCTCATGTATGTGAGCACACATCTGTGAGTGCCCACGTGTGTGTGTGAGCACATGTCTGTGAGTGCCTGCACCTATGTGTGTGAGAGCACGCCTGTGAGTGCCCGCATGTGTCAGCACATGTCTGTGAGAGCCTGCACCTGTGTGTGAGCACACATCTGTGAGTGCCCGCACGTGTGTGAGCACATGTCTGTGAGTACCTGCATGTGTGCATGTGTGTGTGCTCCCTGACTCACGGGGCGCTTGGCCCCTCTTGACCTCTCACCTCACCGTCTGCTGCATTGGATTTTGCCGCCAGAGGTGCAAATATGACACATGCAACTGTCAGAACAATGAAGACTGCCTGTGCGCGGCCCTGTCCTCCTATGCACACGCCTGTGCCTCCAAGGGTGTCATGCTGTGGGGCTGGAGGGAGCGCGTCTGCAGTGAGTGCCGGACCCTGTTCCCATGACCTTGGCCTGGGTGGTGCAGGGAGGGGTCAGCTGCCTGCAGCCAGCTACCTGGTTCCCAGCTTCACTAGCCAGGAGTAGGGAACTGGCCGCGGGAGTGAGGCCCAGAGCTGTAGCAGCCATGTTCTGAGCTTGGGTACCGGGTCAGTAGCCCTCCTTGGCCCTGAGCCCTTCCTGGCAGAATAGGGGCTTAGAGACAGCCTGTGGGGTGGGAACTGGGGGCCAGGTCCCTCCTGCCCCTCACTCTGGTCCTGGATCCCTCTGCAGACAAGGATGTGGGCTCCTGCCCCAGCTCACAGGTCTTCCTGTACAACCTGACTGCTTGCCAGCGGACCTGTCGCGCCCTCTCTGAGGCTGACACCCACTGCCTCCAGGGTTTTGCACCCGTGGATGGCTGTGGCTGCCCTGACCATACCTTCATGGATGAGAAGGGCCGCTGTGTGCCCTTGGCCAAGTGCTCTTGCTACCACCGCGGTCTTTACCTGGAGGCAGGGGACGTGGTCCTGAGGCAGGATGAGCGATGGTGCGTTCCAGAATCTGGGGAGGGGGCACAGCACGGGGCTGGGGAGCCAAGACACCTAAGGGTGCCTGGGGACAGTTCTAAGAGCGTCCAGGCTCTCATCTGTTCCTGGGTAGCAGTGGCTTCCTGTAGCCATTCTGCATGGGGATGGTGCCTAAACCCCTGCTCACTGCCCACCTCTGCTCTGCAGCGTTTGCCAGAATGGGAGGCTGCATTGCGTGCAGGTCAAGTTGATTGGCCAGAGTAAGTAGATGCCAGCCTCGGAACAGCCATGCACCCGGGCCTGCACCCCGCACCCTCCCTTTCTCTTATGTGCCTAAGTGCTGCATCCCCACCCCCCTGAACTACAGCTTTTCCGAGATGGCCTCTCTCTCCTGCAGGCTGCACAGCCCCAAAGATCCACATTGACTGCAACAACCTGACTGCACTGGCCATCGTGAAACCCCGCCCTGTCAGCTGCCAGACTCTGGCCACTGGCTATGTGCGTGTGGGGAGGGTTGCTGGGGGTGAAGCCCTGGCTGTCTGGGTGTGTTGGGAGGGTGCGGCTGCTCCCCTGCTATGCTCCCTGTGCCCAGGGTCCTGGGAGGGAAGTGGAGGCATGCAGGCCACCAGCACAGGGCCAGTTTAGGGGTTTTAAGTGGGCCCACAGCAACCTCCCCACCACTGGTGGGCTTGAGGGGGGCTGAGAGTCCAGGGCATGAGGGGCATCTGGATGGTTAGACCTTTCCTGGTGGGCATCAACTCCTGACTCCTGCTCCTGCTGCCCTCAGCACCGCACTGAGTGTGTGAGCGGCTGCATGTGTCCCGACGGGCTGCTGGATGATGGCCGAGGTGGCTGCGTGGTGGAGGAGGAGTGCCCCTGCGTCCACAACAGAGACCTGTACTCCCCAGGGGACAAGGTGCAGGTGGATTGTAACAACTGGTGAGTTGGCTGAGGGGCAGGGCCTACCCCTGTGGGGTCTTCTGGGTCTTGTGGGATCATGTGGGGCCTCCCCCATGGCAGAGTGGTCCTCTGTGTTTGCCCCTGGCCCTGGAGCCAAAGTGAGTGTGTTTGGTCTTGGGGCTGGTGTGGGCTGCCTGGGAAGTTGTTCACACGGTAGTGCCCAGGGTCCCGTCCAGCCCCATTTGAGAAGGGGGGAGCCCAGTCCCTTCAGGCTCTCTTCTGTTCTCCTCAGCACCTGCCAGAAAGGACGCTGGGTGTGCACCCAGTCCCCGTGCCATGGCACCTGCTCCATCTATGGAAACGGCCACTACATCACCTTTGATGGGAAACACTATGACTTCGATGGACATTGCTCCTATGTGGCTGTTCAGGTAAGGCTGCCCCTAAGCATGACTTTCAGCCCACCAGGAATCCCTGGGATGAGGAAGGGGCTGGCCCTTCCTTGGCCCCAGGCCCTTCACTCTCAGGAGGATTTGGCATTCTAGAGGTGAGTGGGTGGCATGATAAGGCCCCTCTCCTCCCTCCAGTTCTGTGACCCTCCTGTGGGTACCTGGTAAGGGTGGGGATAACAAAGCAATCTGGAAAAGGAGGGGCATGTGTGTATGGGGCAGTAGTGACAGGCCAAGTGAGGGTAGGGCCAGGCATCTGCCTAGCGGGTACTCTGAGCCCCCAGGCTCCTTTGTGAAGTGTCAAGTCCCCAGCCAATGGAAGAGGGACTGAGGCCTGGCAGGGTCCAGGAGGGGTGCACCTGGGTACCTGTGGCCCAAGCCCCTGGCCGACACCTCCCTGTTGCCCCAGGACTACTGCGGTCAGAACTCCTCCATGGGCTCATTCAGCATCATCACTGAGAACGTCCCCTGTGGCACCACAGGTGTCACCTGCTCTAAGGCCATCAAGATCTTCATGGGGGTGAGTGTTGAAGGCTCCCTCGTGATGCATGAGCCCTCCATGTCCCTTGGGCTGCCTGTGACTGGCCTTCTCCTCCTGACAGAGGACAGAGCTGAAGTTGGAGGACAGACACCGTGTGGTGATCCAGCGTGATGAGGGCCACCACGTGGCCTACACCACGCGAGAGGTGGGCCAGTACCTGGTGGTCGAGGCCAGCATTGGCGTCATCATCATCTGGGACAAGAGGACCACTGTCTTTGTTAAGCTGGCTCCATCCTACAAGGTGGGCTCCCTCCCTCACCCATTGGCCCACCTGCCTTCCTCCAGCCCTTCTCTGAGCCGTGGGTCTCTCACAGGGCAAAGTGTGTGGCCTGTGCGGGAACTTCGACCACCGCTCCAGCAACGACTTCACCACGCGGGACCACATGGTGGTGAGCAGTGAGCTGGACTTCGGCAACAGCTGGAAAGAGGCCTCCACCTGCCCAGACGTGAGCGCCAACCCCGAGCCCTGCAGTCTGAACCCGCACCGCCGCGCCTGGGCAGAGAAGCAGTGCAGCATCCTCAAGAGCAGCGTGTTCCAGGCCTGCCACGGCAAGGTGGGTGGGGCCGCCTGTGGGCAGAGCTGGGCTGAGGGCAGGGCTGTGCATGATAATAAGAAGGTCATGGCTATGTGTCAGGCATATAGCTTCTTCAAGGGCTCTGTGGGCACTCGGCAAGTGCCTCCCAGCTTCAGTTCTGTCCCCTGTGACCTTTGGACAGGTGCCCATATGACCAGCTCTTCTCACCCTATAATGCCCAGACAGCTCTCAGATGGTGCAGTGGAGGAAGGGTGGCTTTTAGGGCTGTCAGTGCATGGCTGAGCACTGCGGGGCTGTGACAGCTTGAGGACAGTTCCAGCTGCAGTTGTCCAGACATCTGTAGACTCCAGGCTAGGCCCTGGCGCTGGGTGATGTGTCCTATCCAAGTTTCTGAAGTTCTGGCCTCATGTTCATGGGCTGGGCTCACTGAAGGCTTCCTCAGGTGGACCCCACGCCCTTCTATGAGGCCTGTGTACATGATTCGTGTTCCTGCGACACTGGCGGGGACTGTGAGTGCTTCTGCTCCGCCGTGGCCTCCTATGCACAGGAGTGTACCAAGGAGGAGGCCTGTGTATTCTGGAGGACCCCGGACTTGTGCCGTGAGTGCCCACCTGTTCTGGACTTGGGCTGACAATGAGGCCAGAGGCTGCTACACTGTGGGCCTGGCCACACCTCTTCCCCATCCAAGCATCTAAGTGGAAGTGGCAGCGTACACATTGTCCATACCTCCCCGCCTCCCCACCTGCCTGGGGATCCTGCTTTAGGGCCACTGAGGGACCTGGGATGGCAGGACTGAGCTTGATACACCACTGCCCACCCCTGCCTCATCCTCACCTAGGTGCCCACTTGCATGCATCCTCTGAGTCTGACCTGTCTCCATGTCCCCAGCCATATTCTGTGACTACTACAACCCTCCGAATGAGTGTGAGTGGCACTATGAACCCTGTGGGAATCGCAGCTTTGAGACCTGCAGGACAGTCAATGGCATCCACTCCAACATCTCCGTGTCCTACCTGGAGGGTGAGGGCACCCGTGGACCATGTGTGGCAGGGTCTCCAGGGGAAGTGGTGGTTAACGGCAGGCTGGCCTGCCCCATCTGGGGACCCATGGGACACCCAGAGAAAGGCCTGATGGTCTGGACACCCAAGGCCTGGGGGGGATCAGGTTCACCTTGTCATAGAATCAGGGAGGAAGCAGGCTGATCCCCAAACTTGAAACTTTAGGAGTGGGGGTGCTGAGGACCATGTGGCCCTCATGGGGTGGGGGCATTACAGATGTGAGTTTGGGGTGCCACTGTGAGCCCTGGGGTCCAGGCTGAGAATTAGTGACGTGAAGGAGCAGGTCCTAGGAAGGGTAGGAAGGGGTGACCTGAAGGGACATGAGTTAGAGGTGCTGCCCACCAGTGCTGTACGGGGGGCCCAGAGGGACCGGGAGGCTAGCACTGCCTTTCCAATCCCTGGCTTAGGAGCCCGAGAGAAGGACTGATAGGCAGGACTGCGGGGCTGGGATCCTCTGTGGTGGTCCAAGCCCTGTGCCTTGTGCCCCCAGGCTGCTACCCCCACTGCCCTGAGGACAGGCCCATCTATGATGAGGACCTGAAGAAGTGTGTCTCTGAGGACAAGTGTGGCTGCTACTTCGAGGACATTCGCTACCCACCCGGAGCACAAGTTCCCACTGAGGACCTCTGCTCATCCTGGTACCTGTGCCCACATGGCAGGGGGCAGGGGACCTATGGGCACATGCATGCATACATGTGTTGGCACACACACCGACACAGCAACATGTGTGTGCACGCTTGTGAACACACAGTCCCCCCAGGTGCACACATGTTCACACACACTCACAGCCAGGTGCATACACATGGCCAGTGCCCTGTTCTGCTGGCTTTTCCTGCCCCCAGTTAGAGCTCCAGAGGGGCCTTGGGGGGTGCTGGGGTGTTGGGGGGCTGGCATCTGCACAGGGCAGGCCAGCGGGGCCCAGAGTGGTTCTTGCTTTGCAGTGTGTGCAACAGTTCTTCCCAAGTCGTCTGCCAGCCTGAGGAAGGTGAGCTGCCCTCTGCTGCCACTGAGGCAGCAAGCCAGGGGCTGACCTGGGAAAGCCAGGCCCTGGGTGGGGGGCTGGTCTCCTTCCAGATGTTGCCCCATAGGCCTCTTAGGCCTCTCCGGCCCCTCCCAGCTCAGACCTGCCTCTGATGAGCAGCAGTCCCCAGAGCTCATGTGAGGAGTTTGTTTCTTATGGGAGCTGGTGCCCTGTGGGGAATTTCCTCACCCTATTTTCATGGGAAGCGTCTGGGGTCAGAGTCCCATTGGGGCATTTGTCTGCCACCTGCCAGAGCTGGAGTACACCCAGCTGTCCCCACCTCTCCCTCCTCTCACCCTAGGAAAGCTTCTCAACCTGACCCAGGATGGTGTCTTCTGCTACTGGGAGACCTGCGGCCCTAATGGGACAGTGGAGAAGCACTTCAACATTTGTACCACCACCACGCCACACCCATCCACCCCGACAATCTCCACCACGATCACCCCCAGCAGCACCACATTCACTACCACCACCATCACCACGACCCCCAGCACAGGTGAGCCCCCCAGCCTCCTCCCTGATACACTGGGGATTGCCTTCCCCTGCATCTAGCACCTGGTATGATGGCCCTGCTAGGGGTGGGAGCACACTGGAGGCCTTCTGAGCTGGGGGTCATGACCCCTGATTCCCCTGGCCTGTGAGCTAAGATGGCCATATCATGTCCACATCCCCAAGCCCAGACCACAGTGGAAAGTGACTCAGGGATATTTCTGAAAACCAGGAAAGTTTCTGTCAGAGTCCGGGAAGTCAGAGAAATTCCCTTAAATGCCTCATTTGTTCTGGTTGAAATTGTAGCTACCACCCCACATGCTGCTGGGAGTGGGATAGCTACAGAAAAAAAGAAACTTAAAATAAAGACTTTTAGAAATCCTGACCTAGGCAATAACATTCTCTTATTTTTCCCTCTATTGCAGTTGTATCAACAACTCAGAGTAAGTGACATGGACAGCATCTTACATTGATAAAAGGGAGCTAAGTTTCACATGGCCTCAGTAGGCTCCACCAGGACCCTGACATGCTGGGCCCCTGCTATGGACCAAAGATGCGTGTATTTGGGTGACTTCATCACAGTTTCTGGCTTCCTCGTGGGAATGGGTGACCCTTTTCTTATTTAGTCTTCTGACAAAAATATTTGAAAATAGCTGAGGAAGGGGCACTGGGCTGGAGCTTTGGAGACTGGGTGTGACCCACCTGGCATGGCCATGGGTGGCCCCTCCTCTCCAGACCCATTTTTCAGGTGCAAAATGAGTGTGGCAGTGGGGTTCGACCCTACAATCTGTTCCCAGTGATGATTAGGAAAGGAGAGGCCAGATCTGGGGGACGGTCATGGCAGCCACTGAGCCCTCTGAATCATGGTGGCCTCCTGGAGTCCCTCTTCTAGGCATGGTGACTAATGATGGTCTTTGCTTCCCCAGAGCTCTGCTGCCTTTGGTCTGACTGGATCAATGAGGACCACCCGGACAGTAGTAGTGATGGTGGTGACCGGGAGACGTTTGAGGGCGTCTGCAGGGCTCCTGACAACATTGAGTGCAGGTCTGCCACGGAACCACATCTCAGCTGGGAGGAGCTGGGGCAGAAGGTCCAGTGCAACGTCTCACTTGGCTTTGTTTGCAATAATGAAGACCAGTTTGGCAATGGACCATTTGGACTCTGTTATGACTATGAGATACGTGTTAGCTGCTGTGAGCCAATGGATGAATGTCCAACGTCCACCCCCATCCCTCCAACAACAACCCCCATCCCTCCATCAACCACCACCCCCATCTCTCCAAAAACCACCACCCCCATCCCTCCAACAACCACCACCCCCATCCCTCCAACAACAACCACCCCCATCCCTCCAACAAC
>NW_003852655.1:676616-711982 GCF_000181295.1 Otolemur garnettii | reverse complement strand
GGCACCACCACTACTGAGACACCAACCACAACACCAGGCACCACCACCACAGGGACCCCAACCACAACACCTGGCACCACCACTACTGGGATCCCAACCACAACACCTGGCACCACCACCACAGAGATCCCAACAACGACACCAGGCACCACCACCACTGGGACCCCAACAACGACACCTGGCACCACCACCACAGGGACTCCAACAACATCTAGCAGTGCCACCACTACTGGGATCCCAACTACAACACCTGGCACCACCACTAGTGAGACACCAACCACAACACCAGGCACCACCACCACTGAGACCCCAACCACAACACCCGGCACCACCACCACAGGGACCCCAACCACGACACCTGGCACCACCACTACTGGAACCCCAACAACGACACCAGGCACCACCACCACTGGGACCCCAACAACGACACCAGGCACCACCACCACAGGGACTCCAACAACATCTGGCAGTGCCACCACTACTGGGACCCCAACCACAACACCTGGCACCACCACTACTGAGACACTAACCACGACACCAGGCACCACCACCACTGGGACCCCAACTCCAACACCTACCACCACCACAACAGAGATCCCAACCACAACACCAGGCACCACCACAGAGACCCCAACCACAACTCCTGGCACCACCACCACCACAGGAACCCCAACAACAACACCTGGCACCACCACCACAGAGATTCCAACCACGACATCTGGCACCACCACTACTAGGACCCCAACCACGACACCTGGGACCACAACCCCAAGGATCCCAACCACGACACCTGGCACTACCACCACAGGGACCCCAACTACAACACCTGGCACCACTACCACAGGGACCCCAACCACAACACCTGGCACCACCACCATAGGGACCCCAACCACAACACCTGGCACCACCACTACTGGGACCCCAACCACAACACCTGGCACCACCACCACAGAGATCCCAACCACGACACCTGGCACCACCACCATAGGGACCTCAACCATGACTCCTGGCAGCACCCCCACAGGGACCCCGACAACGACACCAGGCACTACCACAGTACCCCCAGGTAAGCAGACACATGCCCTGCTCCTCTTGCCCAGAGCCTCGCCTACATTGGTTCTGATGTATGCTTGAGTTCCTTGTCCCCAGGAAGGTTGAGGGCTGCCCCATGTGCCTCCTTGCCTGGTGAGGCTCATCACTTGCTGTTTGGAGAATTTTGGCCTGTGGCCCATGTGGGCAGCAGAACCCATGTCCACTACACTTTCCACTAAGTGGCTTCCCTCAAGTGCCCTGCCTTGCCCAGCCCTCTGCCCACCACCTTGTAGGGTAGTATTATGGGCAAAGCCTATCCCATGGGAGCCCACCAGGGCTGTCTGGGGAAGGTGCTTCCTGGGACAGCCATGGACATCCTGCCTCCTCCATCAGTATCGCCCTTCCTTAGGCCTGTAAAGCCAACCAGCCTGGCACCTTGCAAATGTACCAGTGTCCTGTGGCTATTTATATCCAGCAGATTTGGCCAACAAGCTGTGGTGCTGCCAGGAGCACCTGCCTCCCTCTGGGGGTCTCCGTGTCACCACAAGGTGTATGGGGCTGCTTCAGCTCTCACCCCCACCTGTGGTCTCACAGGTACCCCCACCCATGGAACTACAACTGGGTCACCTCCACCTGCCTCTGGGTCGACAACCCCTGTGGAGACTCCCACCCGGACAGTCCGCCCATCAACCACGACTTCTAGCACCTCAGCCTCCACAGTGCCAACTCCCACGCAGACGCCAATCCCCTCCCCCAGCATCACTAAAATCACTGGCCCTTCGGTCAGCTCCTCCACCATGGTCATCTGCTGTGTCCTGAATGACACCTTCTATGGGCCAGGTACCTGGTGATTTACTTCTTTTACTTCTTTTTTTTTGAGACAGGATCTCACCCTCTTGTCCAGATTAGAGTTCTGTAGTGTCATCATAGTTCACTGCAGCCTCAAACTCTGGGGCTGAAATGACCCTCTTGCTTCAGCCTCCTGAGTAGCTGGGACTATAGACACCCACCACGATACTCAGCTATTTTTTTCTACTTTTAGTAGAGATGGGGTCTTGCTCTTGCTTAGGTTGGTCTTGAACTCCTGAGCTCAGGCGATCCTCCAACCTCGGCCTGCCAGATTGCTGGAATTACAGGCATGAGCCACTGCTCCCAGCCTTTGGTGGTTCACTTTTAATGCCTGGGTAGCTGAGGCTGCATTTGGTCCCAACTTTAATGAATAGGTTAGGAAGCCAGAGCCTGGCTGCAGTGGGTGTCTCTCCCCGTGCCCTCAATGGGGACCTGCCAGCTCTGGATTGTGTAAGGACTGGCTTGTGTCCCTTGCAGGCGATCTGGTATACAATGGCACACATGGAGACACCTGCTACTATGTGAACTGCTCACTCCAGTGTACCCTTGAGTTCTACAACTGGTCATGCCCATCCACGCCCTCCCCAACACCTACACCCTCGAAGCCAACGCCCATAGCCACGCCCTCCAAGCCAACACCCTCTCTGATGCCCAGCACTCTGTCCACCCCCAAGCCTCCTGGGTGCCCTGACTTTGATCCTCCCAGACAGGTTAGTGGGCTGTGGGCAGCTTTGTCCCCTGGGAGCCAAGTATCCAGGTGCTGTCTTCCTGCTGATTGTCCAAGGGCTAAAGCTTTCAGCAGCCTCTCAGATGTGGGGTCTGCTGAGCTCACCACTGCTGAGTCTGCCTGCTGTGCCCAGTGCGACATCTGATTGCAATGAGGCCGGTAAAGGCACTATTGGCCTCCAGCACTGGGCAGGCTCTTAGGCACTCAGGCTCTCGAGCAATCCAGTCCCTCCTGTGTGGGCACAGGGGGCCTGGTTGAGTGACTGCACCCTCCTGTCTGTAGGAGAATGAGACGTGGTGGCTGTGCGAGTGCTTCATGGCCACCTGCATTCAAGACAACTTGGTGGAGGTGGTGAAGGTGGAGTGCAAGCCCCCACCCATGCCCACATGCTCCAATGGCCTCCAGCCTGTGCGTGTCATGGACCCTGATGGCTGTTGCTGGCACTGGGAGTGTGACTGTGAGTTACACAGCTCCCTCTTCCCTTTCCTATGGACAGGCCTAAGAGCTGGGCTCCCTGGGCTTGGCTGACCTTGCTGCTGAGTCATGGGCTGGGCAAAAGAGGGTGGAAAGAAGGCGCCGCCTTGAAATAAGGTTGCTTCTGAGGAGAGGGGAAGAGTGGGCCCTTGGCCTCTGGCTCTGAAGCCAGGTCCTGTGCTACAGAACGGCCTCCCATGGTCTGAGGGGTAATAGCTTTTGGGGATCCCAGCTCAGTTGCCCCATGTGTCCCACACCCCAAAGCAGGGCATCCCCATGAGCCTAAGCAGCAGGGGCTGTGCGCAGCTCATGGAGTCCCCTCCACAGGCTACTGCACGGGCTGGGGGGACCCACACTATGTCACCTTCGATGGACTCTACTACAGCTACCAGGGCAACTGCTCCTATGTGCTGGTAGAAGAGATCACGTCCACTGTGGACAACTTTGGGGTCTACATTGACAACTACCACTGTGATGCCAACGACAAGGTGTCCTGCCCCCGCACCCTTATTGTGCGCCATGAGACCCAGGAGGTGCAGATCAAGACCACGCGCCTGGCGCCCCCGCAGGTGCAGGTACACAAGGAGCAGCGGAGGCTCTCAGGGCCCTGCTGGACATGGTGTGTGTGTGTGTGTGTGTGAGAGAGAGATAGAGAGAGAGAGGTGGGGCTCACTCAGCCCCATCACGTCTTCTCACTGCCTCTAGCCCCCTGCCTGCCCCTCCCCTCCCTGTGGACAGGGACTTCTCACAGCCAGTTGAGACCTGCCTACTGCATGGCAGTACCATTGACTCTGAGACCAAGAAAGATAGGGAGCTTGGCCCCAGAAGGAAGGCCAGGACAGAGGCCTCATGGACTGGCCTCTGGGACTGCCTAGGACATGGCTGCACCTGAGCCAGAAAGAGACAGGAAAGTGGGTGGGGCAGAGGTCTCTCCCCACCTGGTGTGTGCAGGCCTGAGAGAGAGTGGCCCTGAAGCTCCCCTGCAGTAGGGCTGGCCCTGCCCATCAGATGCATGTGTCCTAGAGAGTGCCCGGGCGCCAGGGCCTGGCAGATGCTAGAGGGTGGCCCCAGCCTCCACCCAGCGGCCCTCTGAGCCTGGTGTCTTGCCACAGGTGCAGGTCAACAGGCAGGTGGTGGCGCTGCCCTATAAGAAGTATGGGCTGCAGGTGTACGCATCGGGCATCAGCTATGTGGTGGACATCCCCGAGCTGGGCGTCCTGGTCTCCTATGATGGCCTGGCCTTCTCTATTAGGCTGCCCTTCCAGCGGTTTGGCAATAACACCAAGGGCCAGTGTGGTGAGTCTGTGGCCCATCACCCTGCAGTGAGCCTCCTGCACCTCTGCTTGCCGCTGCCATAGCCACAGTCATCTGTTTGGTCCCTGTGTGCAGCCAGCAGGGGTTGGCCTGGCCTCATCTCTGCTCTCAGCCCTGGCCAGCTGGTGTCCAGGGTATGGGGCTGTGGAAGGGGAGGGCTTGCTGGGTCTGCTGGGTAACTCAGGCTGGCACCACAGGGCCCCTTTTGCTGCTGCAGGTACCTGCACCAACAATACCTCGGACGACTGCACTCTTCCCAGCGGGGAGGTTGTCTCGAGCTGCGAGGTCGCAGCTGACTATTGGGTGGTGAACGATCCCTCCAAGCCGCACTGTCCCCACAGCAGCTCCACAACCAAGCGCCCTGCTGTCACGGTCCCAGGGGGCAGCAAACCGACCCTACCAGAGCATTGCACTGTGTCTCCTCTCTGCCAGCTCATCAAAGACAGGTGACCATGCCTGGCCTGATGTGGCCTTGGGCTCTAGCCAGCATAGGCTAGAGTGCACCCTCTGTGCCGGCGTCTACAGAGTGGGAGCTGCCTCCTCAGAACCCTCTGCCCCACCTCTCCTGCCTCCCCAATGGCTCAGAGTCAGCTGAGTGGTGGCCTGGGCTGGACTGGATGATCTGACAGAGCTTGAGTCTAGGGCTGGGAGAGGGAGGCAGGTTTGGGCCTTGACAGTGAAGGGGGAGCTGCCAAAGCCCCATCCCCAGAGGTGTGGGCATTGCATTGAGGCCAGTGGCCTCTGCCAGGACCATGGGAGGGGGACCTGGCCCCTGTGACCACTTGCACATGCAGTTTCTGTCTCCAGGAGCCGGCTGCAGTGTGCAGTGTGGCCTGACCTCTCCAGGCCTGTCCCTCAAGCCCTGGGTGTGAGCAGGCTCTGGTGGGGGGTAAACTGGGAAGGTACTAGGGGAGACTGTGGGCTGCTGCGTGTTGAAGCCCCCAGCCAGAGCATGACCTGCCCTCCCCAAACAGTGTGTTCGCCCCCTGCCACGACCTCGTGCCTCCCCAGCACTACTACGATGCCTGCATGTTCGACAGCTGCTTTGTGCCTGGTGTGGGCATGGAGTGTGCCAGTCTGCAGAGCTATGCGGCTCTCTGTGCCCGGCAGGGCATCTGCATTGACTGGCGGAACCACACCCATGGGGCCTGCAGTAAGTGCTGCCCAAGCTGCCCCGGCGGGGTGTCCCTGCAGGGTGCCATACACAGACTGAAGTCAGGGCTACAGGGACAGCAGTGGGGGACCAGGCTAGGATGGGGGCTGCTGTGGGGTCCCTGGGGAACACAGGCTCCTCCCTGACTGGCCCTCCTGGTACCTGTGTCCATCCTGCAGCAATGGAGTGCCCGTCCCACAGGGAGTACCAGGCCTGCGGCCCTGCAGAAGAGCCCACATGCAAGTCCAGGTATGCGCGTAGACAGTGGGCTAGAGGGTCCAGCATGCCCAGTAGGTAGCCCCAGCTGATAATGGCCTTCTGCCCCCCCAGCTCCTCCCAGCAGAATAGCACCAGCCTGGTGGAAGGCTGCTTCTGCCCCAAGGGTACCACAAGCTACGCCCCAGGCTTTGATGTCTGTGTGGAGATTTGCGGTATGGGCCTAACTCAGGCCACCTCCTCCTGTTTCCTCCTGGGTGCCCCCAGAGGCTGATCCCAAGACCCAGCCCACTAGAACTCTACTAACAGGACTTGTTTCTTCCCCCTTCCTAGGTTGTGTGGGACCTGACAACATACCCCGAGAGGTGGGTCCTCCCCCTTGGTGCTGGGAGGATTCCCCACAAATCCTGGATTTTAAGGGTGGGGGGGTAGTCATAAATCCTAGGAGCCTCACAGATGGAGTGTGAGTCTTTGAAGTGCCGGGAGGCTGAGTTAGCTGGACACTTACCCTGCCATCCCACCGTCCTCTGCCCCTCCCATCTTTTCCCCCTCTGTCCCCTCCCTAATCCCCTCTCAATCGTCTCCCCTCATCACCTCCATCTCTCCCCCATCCCCTCCCCCCACCTCTCCACTCCCATCTGCATTTGGCTTCCTCAGCTCAATTCTGCACAAATCTAATAGATTCCAGCAGTGCCTTTGGCATGTGCTAGGCTCTGGTGGCAGACACTGGTGAATAGTCAATGGTTTGGTGACAGTGGTAACTTGGGCCCCAAATGAGCAGCAACTGTCCTGTCCCAAACCTGCCCGGTGTGCCTGGAGGTGGGGAGGGACAGGGTTTTTCCAGATTTCCGAGGGGTGACCCCATGCAGCCCTGGGGCAGCAGTGAGGCTGGCTCCTCCCTTCCTCCCCCCTCAGGCTCCTTCCTCCACTTATCCCTTCCACCTTGCAGTTTGGGGAGCGCTTTGAGTTCGACTGCAAGGACTGCGTCTGCCTGGAGGGAGGTAGTGGCATCCTCTGCCAGCCCCGGCGGTGCAGTGAGCCGGGCCCCACCCACTGCATGGAAGACGGCACCTTCCTGGTCACTGAGGTCAACCCCGCTGACACCTGCTGCAACATCACCACCTGCAGTAAGGCCCCTCCCCTCACCCTGTCAGGGGTCCCTGAGCACACCCCTGCAGGCTGGGCTACCTCCCTCAGGAGTGGGGTTCCAGGACAAGCCCTGACAGGGGTTGGAGGTCGGGCCTCGCAAACCCATGCGGGGAGGTGGTGATGTGCTCCTTGGTGTTACCCTCACTGTGTACTCCTCCTCAGAGTGCAACACCAGCCTGTGCCAGGAGGCGCCGCCCTCGTGCCCACTGGGATTTGAAGTGCGGAGCAAGACGGTGCCTGGGAGATGCTGCCCTGTGTACTCCTGCGGTGAGCAGGGCGCGCAGGGCAGGGGGTGGGGAGGTGGGGTGGGTGGGATGGCTCCCAGGTCACACAGAACGCCACACGCACAGCCCCAAGTGCCCACCTGTCCACCAGGTGTGCGTCAGGAGCCTCAAGGGCAAGCCAGAGGGCCAGTACGGGACGGTTTCTGACCACTTTCTCTTTCTCCTTCTCCCAGAGCCCAAGGGTGTGTGTGTTCACAAGAACGCTGAGTACCAGGTGAGCCCAGGGCAGGGCTGCCCGTGTGGGGCGGGGTGGGGCTACCTGATGGGGGCGGGGCGTTGCCGAGGCCCGGGCTCTCTGGAGGTGGCCAGGTCCTGTCTCACTATCTGTCCCGCGTCTGAAGCCCGGTTCTCCAGTTTATTCTTCCAAGTGCGAGGACTGCATGTGCACCAGGCACGTGGACAACAGCACCCGCCTCAACATCATTGCCTGTATCCATGTGCCCTGCAACACCACCTGCGACCTTGTAAGTGGCGCCGCTCCCTGCCTCAGTCTTACCTCTTTCCTCCTCCCAGAAAAACACCTGAGCCCCAGTCCACTTCCACAGGGCTGTGTCGTGACCTTCTCTCTCTTGCTTTCAATGCTGGCCCTGGCTCGTCCCCATCCATGCCTTTCCTTGTGGGCCTGCCCCAAGTAGGGGTCCCACAGCCCAAGGCCCCATGTGGTGTGGGGGCGGGTCTGGGAGCTCAGCCTGCATCTGTCCGCAGGGCTTTGAGCTTGTGGAGGCCCCCGGGGAGTGCTGCCAGAAGTGTGAGCAGACGCACTGCATCATCCGCCCACCCCGTGGCGAGCACATCATCCTCAAGGTGCGCAGGGCCGAGAGCAAGGCAGGGTCTGCCCACTCCTAGCCACGGCTGCGAGGCAGGGGGTCTGGGCACTGCGGTAACAATGGCCACCACTGGACTTAAAGCACCAGAAATGGATTCTCCCAGTTCTCAGGAGTCTGAGAGCCAGGTGTCTCAGGGCCACACTCCCTCCAGAGGCTCCAGGGCATGGTTCCTCCTGTCTGTCCCAGCTCCTGGGGCTGCAGGCATCCCTGGGCTTGTGGCTGCCCCACTCCAGTGTCTGCCTCCATGGTCAGGGTCTTCTCCCCATGTCTCCTCTTCAGCTCTTGTAAGGGTTTAGGGCCACCCCTGCCCTCTTTGAGATCCTTCATGTAATGACGTCTTCGGAGACGTTCTCTCCAAGTCAGTTCACACCCATAGGTTCAGGGAGTTAGACAGTGGACAGACCTTTGTAGATTACATGGCCCCAGGCCAGCTCCAGTCCCAGTGGCTGCACCTGCCAGGTGTGTCCAGTCTGTTCTCAGGTCAGCCTCTCAGGTGGGCCTGCTGGCTTGCCCTCACTGGAGCCTCTGCCCCACAGCCTGGGGACATAAAGAGCGACCCCAAGAACAACTGCACGTTCTTCAGCTGTGTGAAGATCCACAACCAGCTCATCTCATCCGTCTCCAACATCACCTGCCCTGACTTCGACCCCAGCACTTGCCTCCCGGTGCGTGGCTGTGTGTGCTCTGCTGGGAGTAGGGGTCCCTGAGGTTCTAGGGGGCTCTTACCTGCCCTGAGCCACTCCAGGAATGCCCCCCACTGTGTTAGGAAGGGGGCTGTCACCTCAGTGGTGTCTGGGGGTCCCAGCTCACTCTATTTTCCCTTCAGGGCTCCATCACATTCATGCCCAATGGCTGCTGCAGGACCTGTGAGTATGCCCGGGGGTGGTGCTCACGGGCCCCCCTGGTTGGCCTGGGTGTGGGTTCAGGGAGGGAGCTTCAGGAGCCCTGTGGCCTCTGCACCTCCCACTCCAGTTTGGGTATTGAGGTTGAGGGTGTCCCCTGGGGTCACTGCTCAGGTGTAGTCCAGCTTGCAAAGGGCAGCTGGAGGCCCAGCACTTGCCCACGGGAGGGCTGGCCATGCTGGGAGGAGCGGGTGAGGATACAGCCTCGAACGTGTGGAAGCCCCATGCCCAAGCCTTCACCTCCTTCCCCTAGGTATCCCTCGCAATGAGACCAAGGTCCCCTGCTCCACCGTCCCTGTCACCAGGGAAATCTCACACGCCGGCTGCACCCAGAGAGTCACCATGAACGATTGCTCTGGATCATGTGGAACGTCTGTCATGTGAGTCTCAGGCTTCGCATGTGCCCTGGGCAGGGTGATGCTTGCACTGTCCCCAGGGAGGTGGCCCCTCACGGTGGTCCTCCTCTAGGTACTCTGCCGAGGCCCAGTCCCTGGACCACAGGTGCTCCTGCTGTAAGGAGGAGAAGACAAGCCAGCGTGAGGTGGCCCTGCGCTGTCCCGACGGCAGCTTTCTGAGCCACACCTACACCCACATCGACAGTTGCCTATGCCAGGACACTGTCTGTGGGCTCCCGCGGGCCCAGCCAGGCGCCCACAGCCGTGCCCGACGCTCCCCGCGGCATGTGGGGCAGAAGTAGGCACGGTTGGCCAGCCCCTTCCTGTTGACACTGGAGCTTCCTCTCCTGGATGGGTTTCCTCTCTGGGGATATTTATTTTCTGAATCTGTCTCAATTCTTTGCTTTCCAATAATAAACTCAGACAGACATGCTGTGCTGGTGTGCTGGTGTGCCTCAGGGGCCCAGGTTGGCTACTATACATGGTCAATGTCTGGCCGGTTCCAAGTGCCCTAGCCCTCCCTGGGCTCTGCACACAGGACATGGGGACAAGGCCCATGTGCCATACAGTGGGCTTACCTTTGGCAAAATATGTACAAAATGTATTGTCCCGTGACTGCAATGCCCCTGCTGGGCTGCGAGATGCAGCCAGACCTCCTCCCAGGCACCCTCCAATCCTGAATCTGTGAAAAAGGCCACTGGACTCCTTCACAGCCAGTTTCCGGGTTTTCAGCTGTTAGAGATGCCTTCATCCAGTCCCGAGGGGCCCAGGTGGCTCTGGGGAGAGCATACACATGTGCAAACATTTGCATGGGTGCACATGCGTGAAAGCCTGCACTTGCACACGTGCTTTCATGAGCCATGTTGGCTGACATGTGCCTCACCCTGGGTCTCCACACTGCACCGATGGGGGATAGTGTGTTGGCTTCCATTGCCAAGTGATAAATAGTGGCCATGAGCTGGTGGACCTCCTGCGGCTGAGCCATCAATACCTTCCAGCCAAGTCACAGAATTTCTGTGGGCTGTGTGTGTGTGTGTGTGTGTGTGTGTCATGCTCATGCCTGATTGGACAGCTAGCCCTAGCCTTTCTGGGTAGAAGCTGCCAGGCCCAGAGCAGTACCTCATGTTGTTTAGGGAGGAGCTAGGTATTATGGGGGTCCTAGTCCCTGGGCAGGGCCTGAAGTGTCCTTGGAGGGTACCAAGTTTTGTCCCCAGGGCCTGCTACTGAGGGGTAAAGGCAGCCCCATCTTACACCTGACAAAATGGAAACTCTTGGGAGGGTGGACACTGCCAGGCTCTACAGCTGATGAGGGGCCAGTTGGGGTTTGAACCACATTCTCACTTCCTACTCTCCAGTAGCTGACAGTTGCCCTCACATGACCCCATGAGGATCTCAGTTGGGGCAGGAGCCGTGGGCTCCAAAGGCCTGTTGGGACACCCCAGCAATCAGTGCCACTGGGGTTGTGGGGCCTGCTTGGTCCTAGGTAGCTTCCATTGTTCCACCTGGCCTGGGAGAGCCCCTAGAACAGCGATTCTCAACCTGTGGGTTGCAACCCCTTTTTGAATGAAAAAAATGAAAATACATTGCGGCATTAGGAAGGTTGAGAACCACTGCCCTAGAAGCACCCATGCACCTCCTCTGGTGGCCAGCTTGCCTCCTGGGTGGACCTCTTGGGGGTCAGCTTACCTTGGAGCCACCAAGGCCCCTCCTAGGGCAGATGCCAGGTACATGGGATCAGTGCACCTTCAGCATCAGTGCTGTTGTGCAGCTGTGTTCCAGCCTAGCCTAGCCCAGCCCAGCCCAGCCCAGCCCAGCCCATCACTTCTTGGCCTGGCTGTGCTCCTCTGGGTCAGTCAGCTCCCTATAGGCCAGATGACCTGCAGGCTGGGGCAGGGGGCAGACTCTGGTCAGCTTCTTCATCTGCCTGCAGCTTGCAGCTGTGAAGAGGGGCTCTGAGGGCTATTGGGCTGCTCTTCCTGCCATACCTTTTCTGAAGGAGGGGCTACCTCATGGAGTTCAGCAGCATGGGGACCCCCTATGCCAGCCCTTGCTTGGATAGCTCAGGTCCCTTCCCACTGTGGGACTTGCCCATACCTACAGCAGGTCCCTCCCCTCCCAATAGGAGGCCCCAACTCCACATCAGGCCCTACCCCTCCCCATAGCAGGCCCTACCTCCACATCAGGCCCTGTCCCTGCTCACAGTAGGCCAAGCCCCTGCCCAAAGCAGGTCCTGCACCATGACACAGCAGACCCTGATCTTTCCCACTGCAGGCCTCTCTCCTCACCAGAGCAGGCCACCCCTCTTCCCTAGGACAGCCTCTTGGCACTGCCCATCACAGTACTGTCCACCACAGACCTTCCACTCTGGTGCTCCCTGCCAATAACCAGCGGTGTTGAGGGCCAGTGGGGCAGAGGGCAACTGCCCCTTCAGAGGGAAGTGGTTTGGTGTGGCAAGGGGGTGGACAGATGCAGGGCAGTCACCTGGGGGTTCAGGAGGAGGTGCAACTCCCAACTTTATCTCCACCCCTCTTCTTCCTCCCCAGCTTATGCCCTCAGCTGTGTGCTCTTGGGTCTGCTGGGCAGGTGAGCTAGGGGGCAGGACCTCTGCTCACAGGTGGGCTGACCCCTGAGCAGAAGGAGCTAGGGTGTGAGCAGGTCAGGTGGTCAGCCCCCACCCTCCTGGAGTAGCTGGGAGAATTAGGGCCAAGTTCTCATTCTCTGGGATGAGCCACTGTTGGCTCAGGGACCATTGCCACTTCTGAGAGCAGATGGAAGACAGGCCCAGCACATGGCACTACTCACTGCCACTTATGTCTCCCACTCATGTGGAATTCCTGCTGTTCCACAGGCCAAAATGAGCCTTGAATATGGCTATATCCAATTCCTAGTGCAGCATTAACAAATAGCCACAACCTGTGCTGCTAAAAACAAGGGAAATTCATTCTCTCCTGTTTGGGAAGCCAGAAGTCTGATATCGAGGTGTTGGCAGGGTGGCACCCTGACCAGGGGCTCTGGGGGGACCCTTCTTGCCTCTCCAAGCTCCTGGGGATGCCAGTGCTCCTTGGCTTGTGGCCACATCTCCCTAGTCTCTGCTGTTTTTACCTGAGCTTCTCCTTTGTGTGTCTTATAAAGGACACTTGTCATAGGATTTAGGGTCCATCCAGCTAATGCAGGATGATCTCATCTTGAGGTCCTTAATTTAGTCACATCTGCAGAGACCCCTTTTCCAAACAGAGACACATTTACAGGTCCCAGGGAAAAGGACAGAGACAGTTCCTTTCTGGGGACATTGTTCAGCCCCTGACAATGGCAAAGCCCTGATCAGCTGGAGCCCGGGGTAGGGCTATGTGAGCAATCGAGGGCCTTCCCTGCACTGTGCTGTGCAGATGACTCCAGATGCAGAAAAAGGGGGAAGGCTTAGCCATCTCAGTTTTGAAACTAGTTTAATTTTGATACCAAAATCATTTTAAGAGAAGCACAAGGAAAGAAAATGGTAGACAAATTTTGCTTCTGAGGACAGAGCAGAAACCTGAGGGATACTAGCACATCGTTTTACAAAGCACAAGTCAGAAGATGTCCACGTATTGTTCCATGTGGAACTGGTCCTGTGGTGCAGGCCTCCCAGGCCATCCTTCCTCTTCTCAGGGAGAGTGGAGTGACTTATAGGATTTCCCAAATTAGAAAAAAGAAACACGTTATGGCATCCCACCTGCCTGTTCTCAAGTTCTCACAGGACTGTAGGGATATAGCACCCCACGCTCAGACATGGCAGTTTAGCTTCATGTGCTCCCCACGGAAAATGGCTCTGAGATGGAGTTCTTTTCTCTGAGGTCCTGCCTGCAGCCTGAAGAAATGCAGAGACACTCTCACAAAAGAATACCAGAGGACCAGGCCTGGGTTGCAGCTGGAAGCTTGAACACCTGTTGAGGCATTCAGCTGCTGTTCTCTGTTCCTCTCCCATCATTAACATTATAATCACTGGTTTTGTTTTAGAGAGAATTAGGCAAGCAAGAGCAGACCACCTGGCTCCCTTATGTTTTAACCCCAAACAGAATCAATTGTATATGTGTTCAACAAGGATGGTACTGAATTGGGATCTTAATGACAGTTTCCTGATCTTTTACTTCACTTCTTTTCACCTGTATTGAATTCTTACTGAATGTTTGAGAGTATATAAGATAATCAGTAAAGTTGGGCAGGGTCGCTGTGCCAGAGAGAGTCTTGACCTCCCTTTTTGCCAATTATTCCATCTGTGGTTTCTTTTCTCTGCGTCTTCTTTTCTCTGTGTCATTGATCAGAGAGCTCCAGGGAACACTAACATAGGACTGAGCTGACCTCATGGGGTACCTGTTCTTTGCTCCTCCACAGGGTGGCGTTTGTCCAGGTCGAGTGCTCCCTGCAATTGGGGTGAGTCTGGCTAATTTGGGGTTCAGCAGTAGGTAAGCTCACTTTCATGTAAACCTGACCTGTGGGCTCCAGCTGGAATCTATCAGCCCTGAGATGGTGCTAGGCTGGTCCTACATATACACCCAGCAACTCCCTTTGCTTATTCAAACATTTGGGGCCCCTCCCCCACCCCAAACCCTATGAACTTTAACATATGGGGTTTGTCCTGGGAAGTTAAGGATGGCTGGATGACAGAAACTCTAGCAATGTCATCAGTCACAGAAGGCTCCGCTATGCTGCAGTAACAAAACCTCCAATGTTGGTGGCTCATCAAAGGGGCTTTGGGCTCACTCATGACACATCTCCACAGTGGTTCTCTCTGAGACCCTTGCTAGGGGGAGCTCTCATGCCAACATCATGATTTGTCATGTGGGGGTGTGAGCCTGAGCATCTTGCCCAGTGCTCTGAGTGGTCCTGGAGGGCAAGGGTTTTGCCTGGCTTCTGAGTCCTCAGAGGGTCCTGGAATCCCAGGGCCTTGCCCTGTGTCTGAGTCTGCAGACAGCCTTGGAGCCCAAGGGCTCTTCCTGATAAGAGTCTGAGTCTGGGCAGGCAACCTGGAGCTTGAGGGTCCTGCCTGGTGTCCAAGCCCTCAGACTGCCCTGGCTCTGCCTGGCCATCCAGCATCTGGGTTGCAATACTGCCATTAAACAGAAGAGGGAGCCAGAGATGTTTGGTGCCTGCAGGACCCGGTTTTTTTTATTTTTATATTTATTTATTTAATTGTTGGAGATTCATTGAGGGTACAAGAAACCAGGTTACACTGATTGCATTTGTTAGGTAAAGTCCCTCTTACAATTGTGTCTTGCCAGCAAGAGGTGTGTCACACACCGAGACCATATCCCCTCTCTCCTTCCCTTTCTCAGTTTGAGGAGAAAGTGCTGGACATTCACAGATGCAGAGCCCGCATCCCATAGAGTGGATGGTTCTCTTGGTTTTTTCTTTTTTTTCTATTGTTGGGGATTCATTGAGGGTTCTTAGCACATTAGGAGCCCCTGGTGGGACTCAGAACTGTCCCCGCAGCAGCTGGGCTGTGCGGGAAGGCCCCGTCCCTGCCTGCCGTCCACAGGGCTCTGGAGCCGGTTGCCAGTGCAAATGACAAGGAAAGGAATTGACACATATGAAGGCTGGGGAGAGAGGGCACTGCCCTGATTTAAAAGGTGATCTGATTATCAGGATGGAAAGCCGACAGCAGGCTCGACTGTGTGGCCCACCTGTGAGAGGGCCCAGGACTTTGTGCATACGGGGTCAGTGAAGGGAAAACAGGAGCATTTGTTTACACCAGGGAAAATCAACTCGAAAATATAATGGAAAACACCTTATTAGCAGTGAATATTGAAGAATAAATCTGTGAAAGGGGTCAAGGCCATTCTGAGGGAACCGCTGAAGGGCATAAACAAAGTCGATTGCCTGGAGAGGTGTGCCATGTTCATGGAGGAAAGAGGGTTCAGTTTCAAAAACTGAGGTTGGTAATCTGCCAACAGTTTTAGACATCTGCTGAAACTCCTGTCACACTCCCAGCAGGGCTTCCTGGCCTGGGTGGGCTGGTCCAGAAGTCCCTGCCAAGGTGAGGAGCCAGGTAGAGCCAAGCGAGGGGCAGGAAGAACAGAGAGGGGCCTGTGCCACAGGAGCTTGGGCCTGTGGTAATGGGACAGCCCACAGGCACTGGGCAGAGATGTGAGGCATGTGGGAGCTCAGTCCACAGGGGGACCAGGAGTGCCCAACAGTGGCTGCTAGGATAGCGGTTCTCTCTGTGTGGAGCTGAGACTGGGTGCCCTTCACACTCCATACAAAATAGAACACGAGGTGGACTATGGAAAGCTCCACTCTTAAACTTTTAAAAGAAAATAAAGGCATAATATTTCTGGTCTCAAGGCAGGGAGGGGTTACTTCACCAAGTCACTAAAATCCCAAACTATCAAAATACAGATTGATACATTTGATGACTTACACTTAAAAATTGTGCTTGAAGAAAGGCAATACATGAGACTAAGAACATAAGCCACAGGACAGAAGAAGTTTCTGCGGGTCTGGTGGTAAGGACCAGGGTCCAGGCTATCTCAGGAAGGTCCCCATGTGACAAGCACCACGAGTGGAGGTGTGGGTCTGAGCAGGCAGCTGACACCAGAGGAAACATGGAGGACAAACTACATGACAAGCAAAGAGGCTCCATCCAGGGAAGTGGATGCAAACGCTCCAGCCAGCCCTGCTGACTGGCCTAGCCCTGGTGGCTCCCAGCACAGGCGTCACGTGGGTCTGTGGGAGCTCTCATGCCTCCAGCAAGAGCACATAATTGGGAAGTCTGGCAGAGAGCAACTGGGCATAATTGGACATTAATTGGTTAATAACAAGCTGAAAACTTACAACTCTGCTTCAGGTGGGTACCTGACAGGAGGTGGAAGAAGGCTGATGCCGGTCATTCTGGGGACATCCGTCCAGAGGAGTGTGACCACACACCACAGCAGGCCCCACACCCCAGCACGAGCGTGACCTCACACTGCAGCAGGCCCCACACCCAGCATGAGTGTGACCCCACACTGCAGCAGGCCCCACACCCCAGCACGAGTATGACCCCACACTGCAGCAGGCCTCACACCCCAGCATGAATGTGACCCCACACTGCAGCAGGCCCACACCCCAGCACGAGTGTGACCCCACACTGCAGCAGGCCCTACACCCCAGCATGAACGTGACCCCACACTGCAGCAGGCCTCACACCCCAGCACGAGTGTGACCCCACACTGCAGCAGGCCTCACACTCCAGCATGAGTGTGACCCCACACTGCAGCAGGCCCCACACCCCAGCATGAGTGTGACCCCACACTGCAGCAGGCCCCACACCCCAGCATGAGCGTGACCCCACACTGCAGCAGGCCCCACACCCCAGCATGAGTGTGACCCCACACTGCAGCAGGCCTCACACTCCAGCATGAGTGTGACCCCACACTGCAGCAGGCCCCACACCCCAGCACGAGTGTGACCCCACACTGCAGCAGGCCCTCACCCCAGCACGAGTGTGACCCCACACTGCAGCAGGTCCACACCCCAGCACAAGTGTGACCCCACACTGCAGCAGGCCCCACACCCCAGCACAAGTGTGAGCCCACACTGCAGCAGGCCCCACACCCCAGCACAAGTGTGACCCCACACTGCAGCAGGCCTCACACCCCAGCATGAATGTGACCCCACACTGCAGCAGGCCCCACACCCCAGCACAAGTGTGACCCCCCACTGCAGCAGGACCACACCCCAGCACAAGTGTGACCCCCCACTGCAGCAGGCCCACACCCCAGCACAAGTGTGACCCCACACTGCATCAGGCCTGCACCCTAGCACGAGTGTGACCCCTCCACTGCAGCAGGCCCACACCCCAGCACGAGTGCCATCCCACACTGCAGCAGGCCCCACACACCATCATGAGTGCCACCCCACATTGCAGCAGGCCCCGCACCCCAGCACAAGTGTGACCCCACACTGTAGCAGGCCCACACCCCAGCATGAATGTGACCCCACACTGTAGCAGGCCCACACCCCAGCATGAATGTGACCCCACACTGCAGCAGGCCTCACACCCCAGCACACTGAGCAGAAGCCAGCTGCAGGTTCACACATGCTGCCTCTATTTCTGTTAATTTCTTGTTAATTGTGTTTCTATTAATGGACACTTTCCATTTCTATTAATTTATTGTTAATTAATTGTGAATGTAAACAAATACCCTATTGCTGAGATATTTACAAATGTAATAAAATTAAAAATATGTTGAGAGTGAAGGTCGTGGGTGCTGCTGGAGAAGGGTCAGGTGCCCTAAGGTCTGCGTAAAGACTGAGGCACCCTATTCCTTGATGGAGACATCTCTGAAGCAGAGATGGCAGTGAGCTAATGCTGGCTGGGGATGGACGGTGGCTGGACAGTGTCCATTCTCCTACTGTCTGTTCTTACAGGCTTTGCACGTTCACGAGAAAATGAATGAATGTGAGATAGTGCTTGTGTGGAGCTGTCCAGTGGGGATCCTCCAGCCACTCGACCTGGAGCCCAGGAGCTGAGCTGTGGGGGCTTGAGACCTGTGTTGTAGGCTGTAGACTTGCCCTGCAGGGCGGGGCAGCCCCAAGCCTCCACCCACCTCTGCAAGGCTGGGTAGCTTAGTTGGTGCAGTGTCTTGTCATAGACAATCCCTTCCTGGCCTGATCAGGCCAGGCCAAGCCCCAACGTGCATGGTTGGAGGCCGGGGCTGGGCAGAGCCCCCACAGTGCAGGCAGACCTTGGAGGGACCCCCATCTGGCTGTCTGCACGCATGGTGCCCATGCAGAATCCCCCCAGCACCTCTCCTCCTGGCTGTTTGCTAGGCCCCTGAAAGGAACTGGAATGTGTCTCTTGTGAGCTGGACTGATGTCCTCTGCCTCTTTCTTGTAGGCTACCGTGGGCTGACTTACACACCTTTGAAAAATACATGTGTTGAAATCTAGCCCCCCACTACTTCTGAGTGGTTGTATTTGGAGATGGGGTTTCTGTAGAGGTAATTAAATCAAAATGAGCCAGTAGGGTGCCCTACCCCAACAGGACTGGTGTCCTTCCTTATAAAAGGAGGGGATTAAAACGCAGACACATCCAGAGGGTCAGCCAGGCAGGAGACGGTGTCTACACGGCAGGGAGAGAGGCCCCAGAAGGAGCAGCCCTGAGGCACCCTGACCTCAGCTTCAGCCTCTAGGACAGAGAGGACCATCCTCTGGACTGAGAGTGGTCAGTCCTATGTCAGGGAGCCTGAGTTGATACCACATGGGGAAGGAGGGCACAGGTAGACGGGACATGGAACTCAGAGCCGGCGTTCCCACTGACAGCTTGCTGCCCTGAAAAGCTGGGGGCTCTGGACCATGCCCTTGTGGGGAGCTGACCATCACCTGCATTTAACAAGTGGTAACACTGGCTGGGGGTGGTCAGTGGTCCTGGGGGCACTACCCACCATGCTGCCCCACACAAAGCCCCAGCTGCCTTCTGTGGCTTTGGACACACAGAACTGACGGCTCTTCTCCCAGCTCCACCTGTCAGCTGGACGGCTGCCCTCCATGTGCTCTTTCCTTCTCCTGCCATGTGGCCAAAGGGCCCCTTGGCTACTATTAAACCTGACTTAAAAAAAATGGGCAAATGCCACACACACCCCTACCAGCCCAGCCTGCTCCTCCCTGAGTTATCAGTGGGTCAATTGGGCTTTTTCACCCCAATCTCCACTCGCGTCAGCAGGCTTATTTAACCAGGTCCCAGAGAGATTGTGGGGCTGGCACTCTATTGAAGGGGCTCCTCCCAGTGGCCTGGGCCAGCGGCATCCTCTCATCTCAGGCTTGATGTCCTGTGGCCACAAAATGGTGGCTTATCTTGACTTGGCGGGCTCTAGAGTCAGCCAGTCATCAGTCACCTCCCACTTCCTCTGTGGGCAAGGGTGGGGTCCACCTGCCAGGGATGCAGATAGTGGCTTGGCTGCCCCTCTGCAGGGTGGCGGTGGGCCAAGAGACCGCCATGCTCCTAAGCTGCCTTAACTTGTGACTTGGGCCTCCAGCCTCAGAGGCCTCCAGGGAGAGGCCAGGATGGAGCTGACTTCTGCCAGCACCCCCTGCACCCACATCTGATTCTGACCTTAGCGGCTCAGTCCTGTGTTAGGGCAATGGGGTGACCAGAAGCCACCCATGTGCTGACCCAGCTGCTCTGGCCCTGGCCACAGGTTTCAGAGATGGGGGATGAGCAGGTGTTTCAGGATAGGCTTGATGTGATGTCACTGCTGAACACACTGAGGACTAGTCTGCAAGCTGGGTACTGGGGATGGGCTCTTCTTTCTGGCATATCCAGCTAGCCATGGGTTATACCTCGGCCTCCATTGCACTCAGCCCACTGCCAGTGCTCCTGGTGGCCCTGCCTACTGGCTGCCCTTAGTCCCTGAGCCGCAGACAGGCCTTCTCCTCCCCTGAGAGACTCTACCACCAGACCCTTCCCTTAGGAGTCTGGGCCACCTGCCTGGTCAGCACCCCTGCCCTGGCATCTGTCTTCCACGCTGCCCTCCTCCAGCCTGTAGGCAACCCAGACCAGCAGACTAGGGCCCAAGGGGAGCCCAGACTCAGGCCTGAGGACTTGTGAGGTCACCCTGCAGTGTGGCCCCCATGCGCCCTTGCTTAGGGCCTCTGCTGAGAAGGTATGGGATAGGGGCCTCTGGCTGGGGCAGGAGCCCTCCTGTCCATGGAATTAGGGCTCAGACCAGACCAAGACCTGAAGCAGCTGAACTCAGCCGAGCCACAGACTGACTTGGTTGGGCGGGAGATGGGCCACGCTCCGGGCCACGCTCCAGGCCACAGAAGTTTACCCAGTGACAGGAGTTTCTGTCCCTTCCTGTAGTTGAGCATTTGCAGAGTTCATTGATAAGCTGGTGGAAGTTCAAGGGAGAGCTGAGGGTGCCAGTCCCACCTTCCAAGGCCGTGAACCCTTTCTGGGGCTGGCTGTGTCTCCCTAACCTACTGGCAGGGGGCTGGCCTCTTTCCTGCCACTGCCCCAATGTGGGCATGTAGGGCATCAAAGGCTGTGTACAGCTCCAGTCACTGCCTGGGAGAGCCCATAGGTGCCCTCAGACACGGACACATGGAGATCTGTGTCCTCTTCCCCATCCCACCAAGGCTGGACACCAGCAGTGGAAATAGCAGCCCTGGGGGTGTTCAAAGGCCCCTGATTCCACCCCTCCCTGTGCATAAGGATGAGCCCCTGCCCTGTGTCTCAGTTCTCCTGCTGGCCACGGAAAGCCCCTGCTGGATCTGGCCCTGGCAGGGTGGGCCCATCTCTCTTCCCGCCGGCGAGGATCACCTTTCCTTAGGGCCGCAACATGCTTCTCTGAGCTTCTCTGTACTGTCCTCACCCCCACCTGCCACACGCTCTGAGGCTCAGGGCTTCTTCTCTGGATGTGCCTTCAACACAGGGCTCTCTGCAAGACCTCTGAGGCCTTGGAAACCCTGGGAGAGTTTTGTTCTGTCTTTGAGTATCAGAGACAATTTTGCTGGGCATAAAATTCTCTGCTCAAAGTTCTTTTCTTTTAGCACCTTAAAAATATCATCGCTAGTATTCCTGGAACCTGTGCTCCGAGTCACTAGCTCTTCCCCTTGTTCCTCTCTAAGGGGGGGGGCGGTGATGCCTGCAGGTTGGGGGCTGGGCCTGTGTGCCCTGCACTGACCCTTGCAGGGTCTCAGACGTGCCTGCCAATGCCACTTAGGTGCTGCTTTCTTGGCCATGCCCATGGGGGTGAACACAACCCTCTTCTCTCTGGCTTTGGCTGAGTTTCACACAGCCAGCGTCTGAAACCCCTTCTTTTCCTGCCTGCGTCATTCCACGTGAACTGACCAGGATCACTCATCCGTCTCACTTCTGATGGGCACTTTCATTATTCCTAGTGTTAGGGGTCAGGCTGCAGCCCCTCCAGAATTGGTGCGTTGGAGCCCAAACTCCCAGCAGGCCAGAATCTGCCCTTGTCTGGAGACAGGGTCTTTATAGAGCTTGCTGAGTTACCACGAGGCCACTGGGGTGCCCTAATCCAGCGTGACTGGTGGCCTCATAAACAGGGGAATTTGGACACAGACACACTTGGGGAGGATGCCCCTTTGAGAGGAAGGCGAGAGTGGGGGGCACATCTGTGATTCTAGTAGCGCACAGGAGCCAGCAAAATGGGACGAGTCCCCCCCTCCCCATGGCTCAGAAGGAGCCCCCTGATGGGCCTGGCTCTCAGCTTTGCCTCCAGGACCTCGAGACACAGCTGAGTGTTCTGTTTAAGGCCCCATCTGCAGTAGTGGGCGTGGCAGCCACGGGAGCACTAGTCCACCCTTGGCTGCTGTGTGTGAAGCTGCCCTGACTCTTTATGTCTGGTGGACATAACCATCTCTTTTGGGGGAGTTCCTAAGAGTGGGATCGCGGGGTTCTGCACTACAGTTTTCCAAAGTGGTTGTGTGGTACATACCAGTCGTGGCCTATTGTCTGTACTTGGGGTCCAGGGCCAGGGTACAGCCCACTCCCAGGCACTGGGGTCCAGACCAGACATGGGGTATAGCTCACTCCCAGGCACTGGGGTCCAGGCCAGACATGGGATATAGCCCATTCCCAGGCACTGGGGTCCAGGCAGGTCTGAGGGCTCTTTGACCCTTGGGGCCTAAGGTCTGGGCTTTGGTCCCTTCAGGAGGGTTTGTCCTCGAAGAAGCTCAGCTCCCTGATGTGGGATCCTTTGAATCAGGCTACAGGTCCTTTGGGAGGAAGACCCTGCCCTGGTGGGTGCCCCCACCCCTGCCACATAGGGGCCTGCTTTGGCCCTGTGTAATCTGATTTCTGGAGTGTGCTGGGGTGTGCCTCTGGGGGCAGAGCAGCCCTCCCCTGTGGCTCTCCTAGCTGCCCACTGGCTGCTTGGCCGCGGGGTGAGGGCCCCAGGTTCTTGGGCCATCACAAGTTCTTTTTTATTCAACATGGTAAGTGGCAAAAGCCAGGGCCATGTGCTGTGTGGCCAGGCTCTCCAGGGATCCTAGCAACGTGCCCTCCTCCAGGCCAGGCCACCTGGCAGCTCTAGAGATGGAACACCCATGGAACCCCTACTCTGGCAAGGTGGGGACAGGGAAGAAATGCTCCCTGAAGCAGTAGGGGGCCTGGCCATGCAAGGCAGAATCCTAGCTGGTTGTGTGAGAGCCCAGGGTCATGGGCCATTTTGAGTGTCTGATCTCCCTGGGTCCCTACCCACTGTCCCATCCCTGTTCTCAACCACAAATGGGCCTTGTTTCCTGCCAGGGTGTCATTGTGTGCTCTGAGTCCTGAGAATCCTGCCCTCCTGTGAACCTACTTGATGGGACCCCTGAGGGGAGCACCTGGTGCTGCTGGAGCCCCTGGGAACATTGGCCTACAGAGGGTCAAGCTGGGCAGTGTGGTCACCCGTCACAATGTGTGTCCCTGCTCCAGAACCCAGGCTGCCCTGGACCCTCCCTTCTGGATAAATATCTGAGAAACATGGTCAGCACCTTTGGAGGTGGTCGGGAGTGGCAGGCAGGTCAGAGTCTTGGAGCCACCAGACATTTTATCATGAAAGCAGGGGTGAGGGGTCCCTGGTCCCCCAGAGACCAGCCTAGATCTCCCAGCCCCAGGGCTGGGGGCTGCCTGGGCATCAGGGTCAGGTGGAGGAAACCTATGTTGCTGAGGGTCTCCCAGTGGTGAGGGAGGCCCTGGGTGGGCCCTGCTTGAGTGGACAGAGCATCCAGAGCCCCCAGGGGAGCCACAGGGGCCTGGGTCTGGGGGCTGCTCATGTCCCCAGGCTACTATGACCCCGGGTTGACCCAGTGTCATCACAGGACCCACATCCCCACGCCAGGTTCTGCCCAGTGACTGCGTCAGTAGATGGGGCTTAATTAAAACCCCATAAATCTCATGAATAAATACGGCGCTGGGCCAGCCCTGTGTGCAAACATGGTACACCCATGTGGCCACATCACATGAGGGGAGCCTGGGACCCCCCTCTCCTGCCACCCCGTGTTCTGGCACCTTCCCCCAGACCAGGTGCTGACACCCCCTTGCTCTAAGTGTGCAATTGAAGGGGAAGGGGGACGGCACCCTGCAAGGCCAGTCTGGGGGTGCTCAGGCCCTCAGGGCTGCCCCTCCTGCCCAGAGGATGGGATATGAGGCCACCCCAGGTTGGTGCCCAGGGCCTGTTCCCACTGGGCTGAGCACAATAGGTCAGAGCAGCTGATGCCTCCAGTGGGGCAGAAGGCTCAGGGCCCACATGGACCCCCGGAGGAGAACTTGAGTTTTCTAGTTGCCATATATGTTGTGTTTTCTTAAAAAGCAGGAACGCTCTCCTCAGAGCAGGAGACCACATCTCCGCAGCAGCAAGTCCTCCCCCCACCCCCCACCTGCACCTATGTATCTGCTGGGGGGTGTCAGCCCCATCTGCTCCCCCAGGGCCCCAAGGCTGTGTTTGCTGTGGTGGGGAATGCTGGTGAGGTGGTGGTGCAGATAGGAAGGGCTGCTTTCTTCTGAGAAGGCCTCCCGTTTCACCTGGTTGGTGGGGCAGGGGCTCTTCTACACCATGACCTGTTCTCTGACCCTTCCTCAGCCCTGTTGTGACCCCCAGTGTTCTTCCAGGGACTAAGGAAGTAGTCATATCCCCTGGCCCCCTAAGACCAGGCTGGACACATGGAACCTGCCCCCAAAATCTCAGTCCTGACCTGGGGCCTCCCTGCCTCTAGCTACTCAGGGCACTGGAGGCAGAGCCTGTCCCAAAGGAGATGGAGAAGGCCAGTGAGGGTCTGAACCTCTGAAGAGGGCTCATGCCATTGCAGGGGCCTGGGGAGGGGAGACAAGAGGCCTGGGGGGATGAGCAGCCCCCACTGACCTCTTGCTTGGAGCCCTGGACACTACAAACCATGGGGCCAATCCCTGGCCCACAGACACAGCACAGATTCCCAGTCGGAACCCCAGTGGCCTTGGAGGGGGCCCATGACCTAGTGCCCCACCATCCTGTACCAAGCTCAGTGCCGACTGCCGACTGCCCACTGCCCACCAAGTGGTCAGGTGGGGCTCTGGCCCTCCTCCTGCCCCAGCAGTCTGTACAGGCCACTAGCCTGCTTGGTTTTAGCTCATCCTCCAAACTTCAAGGACAAGCTGAGCCTCGGGGTTACTTTAGGAGTCCTCAAACTATGGCCCACGGGCCACATGCAGCCCACCTAGGACATTTATCTGGCCTTCCGAGTGTTTTTGCCACTGCTGCCTGTCCTGCTTAGCAGCTGACTCATCTCGGGGCCCATAGTCTGGCCCTCCAATGGTCTGAGGGACAGTGAACTGGCCCCCTGTTTAAAAAGTTTGAGGACCCCTGCTTAAGAACATATTAAAGTCAGGCCCCTGGGCCCTCACTTTGCACTTTGTGACTCAGTGGAACTCCCAAACCACCAGCCAAGGACGGCTGGAGTGGTGTTAGAGATGGGGTCAGGAGGGACCAGTGCCAGCACCCAGTGGCCTCACAGCCCCTCCTGGCTTCTGAGCCTCCATCCCAGCTCAGGTGCTATTACTGGACCCTCAGAGGCAACCTGGAGTTGCTCAGGCTTCCCAGCCCTCCCAGGTCAGCCCCACACTCGGCTGCTGACCCTGGTCCTCCTTCCCCTCTGCCCTGGGAATCTTCAGGTGGTGTCTCAGCTTGTCCTGCCCACCCAAGGCCAACCAGACCCTCAAGGTGGGCATCTTACCTAGGGACCCCCCGCCCCCTGCTTCCCGCTCACACCTCTCACCACCTGTTTGCTGTGAGATCTAGAGTGCAGCCTGCAACCATCTCTCACACCTGTGTCCCCTATTCCCAGGCGGGGTCTTGGCAGGACAAGGAAGTAGTATTCAGACCAGGACATCCCTGGGGGCAGTCAGCCAGGTGGAGCCCCTGGGCCCTGGCTGGCACCACCAAGCGACCATATCCTCCTCCCTCCTGCATGGGATAGAAGTGACCTAAGGTTTACCTAGCATGTAGCCCCTCTGGGGCTCTCTCTCCTCCAGAGAGCCCAGAGCCTGAGGAGGAACCTGAAGAGCATCCTGGCCACCCAGAAAACCACCCCTGCCTCAGGCTAGTGGCTATTGCCCAAGGCCACACCAAGAGGCACCAGAGCTGAGGCTGTAGGGCTAGCCCTGGGCACTGTCCCTGACCATGTTCATCAGAGCAGCCCCCAGCTCTCCTGGCCTCCCCTACCTTCTTTGCCTGGGCACAAGCCTCGTGGCAGAGACATCCGGCTGACCTGTGGGTAGCCTGGTGCTTGGCCTTGGTTCTGAGCCAATGCCCCCCGCCCCGCGAAGTTCCCATGCCAAATGAGCAGATTAACCAGCATTTGTTTTCCCAGGGAGGAGGGCAACAGGAGAAGGTATTTTCCTTTTCTGTGACTAAATGTGTCTTTTGCCAGCACCAGTGCCAAGAGACACAGCTCCCGGGCCCACAAACCCGCCGGGCCACAATTCAGGGCCCAGGCTTCCCCAGGGAACCCGGAACTGCCTGAGTCTTGAGGTAGAGGGGAAGTTGGTTCAGCCCTGAGGGCAGGCACACAAGGCCTTTGTCCCCCATGGGGCCTTGTCCTCAGCTTATCCTTTTGGGGAAGCAGCTGCCCACTAATGCTCTGGGAACAGGACAACAGCCTGGTGGTCTTGAGGCCTGCTTGGCCACCAGCTCCCTCCCTGGGTGGCCCTAGGCAGGTCAGTGGATTCAGGCAGGCCCAGGATGGGGGGGCTCTTTCCACACGGCCGAGGGCACAGTGGATATTTGCTGGATGAGAGAAGGGGTGGATGGCTACAGCCGGGCCACCCAGCAGAAAGCCCCAGACCTCTTGCTCTGGGGCCGCATACCCTGTCCCTTGTTAGTAGACTCACATGGAGCAGGGCATACAAGGGACAATGCCCCTCCTCAGCTTTAGGCCTCAGAGGCTTCAGTCCTGTGTTGACTCTGAGTGTCCAGTGTCCTACAGTGAAATCCAGTCTTGGTTTTCATTTTTGGACACACTGGAGGACAGAGTCCTGGGCACGGATGGTGAGACTGTGGCACAGCGGTGGGCCTGTCGTCACTGAGCCAATGTCAGGAGCAAGTGGGAAAGGTCCATGAGTTCCCAAAGGCACGCATAAGGCCTCATGTGGAGGGCATGCTGCCCACAGGCAGGGACTTCCTCAGGATGCTGCGTGCAGGGAATGACTGGGGCTGACTGAACTCTGAACAGGTGAGCTGAGCTCTCTGCACACCAGGCAGACCTAGCCCCACCTTCCCCATGTGCTGGACCCAGCTGCAGCCCCTGTGAGGATGTCAGACTCCTAGCATGGCCCAGGAGTCTCTGACCTAAGTGCCCAGCTCACTCTAGACCCCCAGAACAGAGGTGGAGGGAGAGAGGTGAAGAGACTCCCACGACATTGCCGAGAGCTGAACTCACCCACATTTGGCACGTGGCATCCCTGGAACCAGCTGTTCAACTGCATCCGTGGCCCCAGAGGCACTGCCAGCCCCACTGTCCCTCTCCTGCCCCTTACAGGGCACATCTAGGGGTGAGGTCCCTTGCCCTGTGTGGTGGGGAGGCCCCTGGGGGCTCGTCTGTGTTCTTCGGCCCTCCCTGGCCAGTATTCATCCACTTCCTGCTACCACCTCAGGCCACAGCCCATGCCGTTTTTGACTATGGGTGCTCACTGCACTAAGTGCGGTGCCAGTGTCCATGGAGGGAAATCGAGGCCCAACTTGTCCTTTTGTCAGGAAACTGCTCTCTAGAAAGCAGGCTGAATGCAGCTGTGGGGCAGCCCCCAGCCTCGCTATGCTGTTGGATGGCCTCAGGTCTGCAACACATACGCCGGGGGCCCCTGTTAAAGCGCAGCATCTCAGCCCTGACCTCCCACACCCTCCCCCAGGTGCCCTCTCCCCATCCCACCTGGGTCTGAAGGGAGCCTTCCTCTCACACAGAACGCTTTCCTGCCATCCCAACAGGGCCTTCTAGCAGCAACTTGAAAGTCCCTAAGTCTCATGTGAGTGGGACGTGGGTGGGACTCAAGGCGCCATTTTCCTGAGCAAATCCCCTGCGAAAGCAAACTAGCCCCCCTTCCAAACATGCAAGAACAGGCACATTCCCAGCCCAGGCCCTAGGGAGCCCATGGTAGGAGGTGAACGTGTGGCAGAGATGTGTGGTCGTGGACACTGGATGAAGGGAAGTGGTGGGTGCAGCTGTGGTTAAGGCCTGACCATCAGCCAGGGAAGTGGCAGCTGGGGCAGCTCTTGGCTCTGCCCCTGCTCTGCTCACCGCTGCAGGTGTCTGGCCCCCAGGTGGCAGAGGGTGTGGGCAGAGCTGTGTGGTGACCACTGCAGGGAGTATTTGCCCCTTCCTTGTCGGGGGTGGGGCTTCACCTAGGAGAGACTCATGGAGAAAATTCCCATCTCAAGGTTCAGGTGATGGTAAGTCACTTGCATTCTCTGTGTGTGTGTGTGTGCAGGTAAAATTGCTCTGTAACTGTACAGAAACCAAGAACAGCCTCAGTCTCTGAGCCAGGTCTCACCCTGGTCGCCGATCCCACATGTCCACAGCAACCCCAGTGCGGGCAGGAGGCAGGGCTGGCCTCTCACCTACCCACCCCTACCCTCCACCCATACCCTGATCACCCCATATCTGGAACCTGGACCCTCCATCTGTGCCACCTTCTTCAGAGGGGGCCTGCTAGTGTGGGGTGTCCTCTGTCCTTCCTGCATCTGTCAAGGCCCTGGGGGCTCCAGAGCGAAGGCCTGGCCTGAGTAGGGTCCCGCCCACTATGTGCTCCCAGTAGCCCCATATGGACCCCACTGTCCAGTCACATCAGCCACCTGAGTTCTGGGGTCCCAGGGTCAGAATGCTGGGGGTTTATGGGTGGGAGTCAGTGGAGAATCTTGGGACACCAGCTATGAGGGAGGGGTGCTAGGTGAGAGGGACAGGCTGTGGTGCCCATGCAGTGGGCCCAGAGCTGTGGAGCTGGGTGGCCTTGGGGAGCATCCTGAGCTGGGCTCTGTCCCCCTCACAGGGCAGGCTCACTGTGACCTTGGGTACCTTGGTGCTCCTGTGACCCGTACCCTCTCTCCCCACCTCCCTGCAGGTGCCCTGTGCCCACACCAGCCTGGAGCCTCCTCAGGAGGCCAGGGCTGCTATACCTGCCCCACATGCTGCTGCACCTGCCCCACATGCTGCTGCACCTGCCCCACATGCTGCTGCAGGGTAGGCGCGGAACTTTTTGGCAGGCCAGAGCTGGGCCCTGGCCAAAAGCCCAGGTGGGAGCTGCCATGGCCTGTTGAGTCCCACCACTGCCCCAGGAGAACAGGAGAGGATGCTTGGTGCCTCCCTGCTACAAAGGGCCCCCACCTGGGGTACGACTGCTACCCTGGGTGGGAGGCTGGCCCCTGGCACAGCTGTCCTGAAGCTGGACGTGGCCCTGAATGACTCCTGCAGATGTGGGGTGCAAGGGGAGGGAGTGGAGACCTGGGTGGTGGCTGGGTGGACGGCTGGGTGGACGGCTGGGTGGACGGCTGGGACAGCGGGAGCAAGCCCCCAACACCCCTCCCTTATCTTGCGCAGTGTGGCTCCTGCTGGGCGCGGCTGCCACCCCAAGATAAGCAGATTAGGGAAGTGTGTGCCCTCAGGTGCACGAGTCACGTTATCATGGCTGCGATGTTGTCCCAGGTGGAGCCAGGCAGGCCCAGGTGTTTGGGCGTTCCCAGGCCAACAGCATGGGGCTCTGCCCAGCTCCCACCCGTGGCCGAGGTCCCTGCCGGCACCTGCTGTCTGGCCACCTGGGGGACACAGGATGGTGTGGGCATGAGGGAGAGCCAGGTGTTGGCTGGGAGTGAAGGGGCTGTAGGATGACCCAGGTCAGTTGGGGGCCCCGGGAGGATGAGCCTCAGGCTGGACAGGAGCCCTGGAGGCTGAGAGTATCCCTACATGTTACTCAGCTGATTCAGATGAAGAAACTGAGTCTCAAGAACTTTGCTGCTGTGTTCACAGGGCACAACTCATCCCTAGACAGGCTGGGCACCTTATGGTAATGTAGGACCAAAACATAAAATTAAAAAGTAAAGAAATTGGGTGACAGAAACATAGACACGGGGACTCAGTTGTAGCCAGGAGGGTGGGGAAAGGAGAGGCGGGGGGAGGGTGTTTCCAGTTGACAGTGGGGCTGGGCTGCATGAGGGGAGGAGGGACCCAGAGCCCACTCAGAGGGGCTGGGGTCTGCAGGGCCCAGGAGAGGGGCCCAGGGGGGCTGAAGAAGCACAAGGTGGAAGGTGGAGAACTCGTCGGGCCAGGCAGCCCTGGGCTGCACCTGTTTCTCTTACCTCTGGCTCCTGTCTCTTCATGCCTTGGACATCTCAGCCCCATGTCTACTAGTCAAGGTCCTGCCCTTTGCCCCCAGGAAAGCAGAGCTCCCAGTGTTTAATCCTCACCCCAGGCCGGCCAGGATGCTGCAGCTATACAGGGAACAGCAGGCCCCTTGTGGAGCTCCTGTGTCTGGCCCTTAGTGGCCCCTGGGCCCAAAGCTGGCTCGGAGCCAGGATGCAGTCGCCAAGTGGGTGGGTGGGTGGGGCGGGGAAGGCAAACACCCCTTTGTTTGGAGCCTTGTCTTCTGCTCAAGGCATTCAGGGGACAAAGCCAGTGGGCCATGGAGCCCCTGCTTGTCTAGACAGCCCTGCCTCACTGGTGGGCAGCAGGAAGGGTGCCCTGATAAGGCTCCAGAAGTCCTCAAGGCTGCTGACTGGTCCCAGGGGCAGAGTAGTGAGGCCCATGGTGGTGGTGGGGTTCTGTGTCCTGGACACGGTCGCTCCCTTGGTCCCTTCTTTCTTCACAGCAGCCCCTCTGTGAGGCCAGGTGGGCATGGCCCTCCTCCTGAGGACTCAGGACTCACCCTAAAATCCAGCTGGGCATAGGTCTGTCCCCACTGCCAGCCTCAGAGACCTTCTGGTAGGGGGCAGGGCAGAGGCTTGAGCTAAGAGGCTGTGGCAGGGGTGTGGGCCAGCCTCAAGATGGGGTACAAAGCTGGGTGGCAGGACCCATGCCCTGTCCCTGGCTATCGGCTGCTGTCCCTGGCCACCTGATCCTTCTAGCCCTCTGTGGCACCTTGTGCTTCCTGGTGCTCAGACTCTGTGCTGCACCCTAGGGACATTTGCCAGTGTCCTGAACCCCGTCCTCCCTTCTCCTCATTTCTTTTGTTATCCCAGTCCCCATAGCCTCATCCACACTTGGCTGTGTGCCAGGAGAGCCCTCAGGCCCCACTCAAGGTGTGCACACAGCTGGTGGAGGTCTCAGTAGCCCTCCGGGTCAGGCCTGCCTTCTCTATAGGGCAGCTCCTGTCCTTTGCCACCTTGCTGCCCTTTGTCCTGCCCCCTCAGGCTGGCAGACTTTACCCCTTAGAGGGCCACAGCTCCCGGGGGTCCTGTCCTCCCCACCTAGGCACCGAGCTCTCCCTTTATTCAGGACTGATTTGCTGGTCTGGGGAAAAAAGTTATAGAAAACTTAACATCTTTACCAGTACACTTGGGTGAATTTTAGAATGTCATTTGCTTTCGTCCCTTGCTGTGGCACCTTCTGATGGTGGCCACTCCACGAGCCTGGGAGGAGGCCACAGCAGCCTACAGTGGGCACCCCAAGGGGGCCAGAGACCTGTGCTCAGCTTCTAAGCAACTGGCACAGTATTCCCTAGATACTCTGACCAGCCAGGGAGCCAGGGGATGCTGGGGAGACCGGAGGCCTGGGCAGAGCAAGCCCAATGGGCTGATGAAAAGTTATTAGACGTTATACAAAAACATATTTCTCCTAATAGGCAGAGGGAACATGGGTTTTGATAAAGGAAGAAATTACAAACCGCAAAGTATATTATTAATCTATGAATTTGGAATAACATTGGCTGTGAAACAAGAAGTGAGAGATGGATGAAGGCAGAGGGAGCCAGGCAGAGCAAGGGCTGAGGAGGAGTCGCAAAGGGAGAAGAGCAGAGAGAGCAGCGGAGACTGGAGCAGAGAGGAGGAGGACCGTAGGAAAAGGGGAGGGCGAGCTGCACCCCAGGCCCCTTCACTTCCGCCCTTTATGACCATAAGCTCAGATGAGAGAAGAAAAGCAGGTGTAAACTCGCATAATCACTTTGGAAAACTGCCGGGAAGTTTCTTATGAAATTAAACACACGCTTAGCATAAAACCCAGGAACTCTACTCCTAGGCATTTACTCAAAAGAAACAAACAAGTGTGCTTACAAAATGACTTGTCCAAAAATCTTTCCAGCAGCATTACTCACAATTATAAAAAACTGCAAACAGCTCAAATATTCATCAAGAGGCCTATGAAATAAATTGTGGTACTCAGGTGATGGTCTACTACTCAGCAATTAAAAAAACAAATTTGGACACTTGCCACAATGTGGATACATCACAGAGAAACATGATGGTGAAAGTGCATTGGTGTTGGCCATCGCAGATCACACTGGCCATGGTGACAAAACCCAGCCCAGTGGTCGCCTCGGTCAGGAGTAAGAGTGAGGCTGAGCTCTCAGGGTGATGAGAATATCTTAACTGGCTGTGGTTCCACAGCTGTATACATTGGCCCAAACTCTCTGTACATAGTTGTCCCTTGGTATCCAAGGGTGACTGGTTCCAGAATCTCCCCAGTGGTACCAAAATCTACAGAGGCTCAGGTCCCTTGTAGAAAATGGTGTAATGTTTGCATATAATGCATGCATATCTTTCTGCGTACAGTTGACCCTGAATAACATGAGGGTCAGGGGTGCTGACCACCTGTGTAGCCAAAACTCTGGATGTGAGGTATAACTTCTGAGTACCCCCAAACTTAGCTATTAACAGCCTGCTCTTGGCTGGGAGCATTAATGAAACACAGTCGATTTAACACACATTTGTGGGCTGTATGTATCACATACCGAGTTCTTACAGTAAAGTAACTAGAGAAAAGAAAATGCTATTACAAAAGTCATAAGGAAGAGAAAATATATTTACTATTCATTAAATGGAAGTGGGTCACCACAAAGGCCTGCACCCTCGTCCTCTTGACACTGAGTAGGCTGAGGAGAAGGAGGGGAAAGAGGCAAAGACATTGGCCTTGCTGTCTCAGGGAGGCAGGAGGAAGCAGGGGAGCCAGGTTTATGAGCTTAACTTTTGTTGAGAGAAGTCCAAGTGTACGTGGACCCACGTGGTTCAAGCCTATGCTGTTCAAGGGTCAGCTGCACTTTAAACCACCTCCAGATCGCCTTCTGAGCAGTGCCTGCGTGCCACCTCATCCCGTGATTTCCCTGCAGTCCTCGCCACACGGCAAAGTCAAGCTTTGCTTTCTTGGAACTTTGTGAAAAACATTTTTTGAAATATTTTTGACTGGCAGTTGGTGGCATCTGTGCCGCAGAGACCACGGGCACAAGGGCCAACTGCATTAGCTGAGGATCAACCGATTTTGTTGCATGTAAATTATGCTTCATAAAGTTTATCTTAAAAGGAAAGAGAATAAGAAAATTGACTGAAAGAAAAGTGGGCAGAGTGGCACCTGTAGCTCAGTGGGTAGGGCGCCAGCCCCATATACTGAGGGTGACAGGTTCGAACCTGGCCCCAGCCAGCTACAACAGCAGTGGCAACTGCAACAAAAATAGCCCGGCATTGTGGGGGGCGCCTGTAGTCCCAGCAACTCGGGAGGTTGAGGCAAGAGAATCACCCTAGCCCAAGAGCTGGAGGTTGCTGTGAGCTGTGATGCCACTGCACTCTACTGAGGGTGACAAAGTGAGACTCTATGTCAAAAAAAAAAAAAAAGAAAGAAAGAAAAGAATAGTGGGCAAAGAAGAACAAAGGAATGGGGAATGGACAGGTAAATAGCACAGATCCCAAGGTGGCCAGTCACGGCCACATGGGGGGCAGGACGAGGCAGCCTTCCAGAGCTCACTCAGCTATTTGAGAACCTCCCTTTTCATTCATCAAAGTGCACAGAAACAGACAAAATTCTTGCCATTGTTAGGATTCGAGTTTAGTTGTGACCACCATGTTGTGTTTTAGGGACAGAATCTCATTAGTCGACTAACTACACAGGAGAGATGGTTCTGTGGGAAAATTTGACCTGGGGCTGGGGCTCTGGCCCTGCCAAAGCTGGCAGGGTCAGCAGGGAGGGGTTCAGGCACAGACTGGGGAGGGGATGGCCCTGACCACCATGAAGTCGATGGCTCAGAGGTAGCATCTCCCACATGCTCGAAAATGGAAAAGAGCTCAGCGACGTACTTCAGCCAGTCCGGACTCAAGCTCAGTGAACCCCTGCTAGGAAAGTTGCAGTGTTGGAATTCTGGAAAGTCCTGAAATGACTGGGGTGGTGTCACTCAGACACTGTGCTGCTGTGGCCGGGGCTCAAAGAGCACTGGGGCTCATACAGGGCTCAAAGAGTACCACTAATTCTTAAAAGGACACTGGGGGTTATCATGACACTCCACAGTGAGCATTCCAGAACAAAATGAAGTAGTTGGGGGGAAAGAAGGAAAGGGGATAGAACCAGAGGTTCAAGTGGTTATAAAATAGCTTCTATGATTTTTTTTTTTTTTGAGAATGACTCTCAACATGTCACCCTCAGTAGAGTGCCGTGGTGTTACAGCTCACAGCAACCTCAAACTGATCCTCTTGCCTCAGCCTCCCGAGTAGCTGGGACCACACATGCCTGCCACAATGCCCAGCTATTTTTCTGTTTTTAGGGACAGAGTCTTGCTCTGGTTCAGGCTGGTTTTGAACTCCTGAGCTCAAGCAATCCACCCACGTTGGCTTTCTATGGTAATTTAAAATAAAGTGAAGATGCACAAGAGAAAAGGGGCTGAGAAAACCATGAGGCCAACTGGAAGACCAAAGAAAAAGGCCAGGATGCCAACCTGGTAAATGGAGGGAAAAGAAAAAAAGAGACAAAGAGAAAATTGACTAACACAGACAGGAAATAAAACATGAACAGAACCCCAGAACCCTGCATGTTCGTGGGGTCAGGGAAGGAGAGGAGAGGGAAGGGGCTGAGAAAGAACCAGAAGAAGTAAGGCTGAGTGCGTCCCAGGGCCAGCAAGACGCCTGCAGACTGGAGAGGCTGAGTGAGCCCCAGGGGATGAACCCAGAGAGATCCCCACAGGATGCCTAGTAGTCACACTCTGGGAAACTAAAGACAGAAACCCCTGAAGGCAGTGAGACGGGAACAGGCATATCTGGAGGGGGAACAGTCAGGATGACAGGTGACACCAAGAGGCCACAGACAGCTGCCGGCCCAGACTGCTGTGCTCACTGAGGGAGAAGTTAAGACGTTCTTAGGGGGAAGAGAAAATAAGGCAACTTGTCACCAGAAATGTGCCCTGAATGCTTCAAAATATGTGGACCTAAACCTGGAAAAACTGAAAGGAGAAATGCAGCAATTTCCAGCTGTAGTCAGAGCTGTCAGCACCGCTGTCTAAACAATCAGAGGACACCTATGTGGAAAATCCACATGGATACAGAGGAAGTGACACCGCTGACAATCGACGTTCACAGAAACTCCGCCCAACAACGGTGGAACACACACACTGTTTCAGATGCTTGTGCAGCACCAGGCTGAGAGCCTCCCAGGGCCAGCAAGATGCCTGCAGATAGACCGTGTCCTGCCCATAAAACAAACCTCAACAAATTCAGCACATTGAAACCACATGGTGTGTTCCCTGTCAACAGCAGAGACAAATTATTAATAGAAACCAACAACAGGAGTTAACAAGGATATCACTAATGACTTGGAAACTAAACACTTTACCTCTAAATAATCCCTGAGCTGAAGAGAAAGTCTCAAGGGAATTTTTAAAAAAACAACATTGAAGTGAATGAAAATGAAAATGTGATTCCCCAAATTGAGGGCCTCCAGCTAGAGCAGAGCTGGAGGAACCAGTGGCAGTAAAAAATATGAAAAGGAAACATCAGGTTAGTGATCCAAGCTACCAGCTCAAGAAACCAGGAAAAGAAGAGCAAAATGAGCAGAAGGAAGGGAGTAGCAAAGATAACCGCAGGGGGCAGCGCCTGTGGCTCCAGGAGTAGGGCGCCGGCCCCATAGACTGGGGGTGGTGGTGGGTTCAAGCCCCGCT